>NW_026600403.1:0-295259 GCF_029448725.1 Salvelinus fontinalis | reverse complement strand
TGTGTGCTAGGCATAATAGAAGGACAACGGGAGGGTTATATTCAAAACAACTTTCACAAAAACTGCCGTTTTGACCCCTTTCCCAACATTTTACAGAAAACAATGTTTTCTATATAAAATCTACCCCTAATCTTCAGCTTTTCAAGCAACAAGTCGGATTTCAAATCGGGTCTACCAATGTGTAACTAGAGTTATTTTTGTAACCCTTCGCCTGTTTTTCTGGCTTCGGTAAAAAATGTCAGAAGTTAGCAGATTCATTAAATTCAAAACAACTTTCACAAAAACTGCCGTTTTGACCCCTTTCCCAACATTTTACAGAAAACAATGTTTTCTATATAAAATCTACCCCTAATCTTCAGCTTTTCAAGCAACAAGTCGGATTTCAAATCGGGTCTACCAATCTGTAACTAGAGCTATTTTTGTAACCCTTCGCCTGTTTTTCTGGATTCGGTAAAAAATGTCAGAAGTTAGCAGATTCATTAAATTCAAAACAACTTTCACAAAAACTGCCGTTTTGACCCCTTTCCCAACATTTCTATATAAAATCTACCCCTAATCTTCTGCTTTTCAAGCAACAACTCGGATTTCAAATCGGGTCTACCAATCTGTAACTAGAGCTATTTTTTAACCCTTCGCCTGTATTTCTGGCTTCGGTAAAAAATGTCAGAAGTTAGCAGATTCATTAAATTCAAAACAACTTTCACGAAAACTGCCGTTTTGACCCCTTTCCCAACATTTCTATATAAAATCTACCCCTAATCTTCTGCTTTTCAAGCAACAACTCGGATTTCAAATCGGGTCTACCAATCTGTAACTAGAGCTATTTTTGTAACCCTTCGCCTGTATTTCTGGCTTCGGTAAAAAATGTCAGAAGTTAGCAGATTCATTAAATTCAAAACAACTTTCACGAAAACTGCCGTTTTGACCCCTTTCCCAAAATTTTACAGAAAACAGTGTTTTCTATATAAAATCTACCCCTAATCAGCTTTTCAAGCAACAAGTCGGATTTCAAATCAGGTCTACCAATCTGTAACTAGAGCTATTTTTGTAACCCTTCGCCTGTTTTTCTGGCTTCGGTAAAAAATGTCAGAAGTTAGCAGATTCATTAAATTCAAAACAACTTTCACAAAAACTGCCGTTTTGACCCCTTTCCCAACATTTCTATATAAAATCTACCCCTAATCTTCTGCTTTTCAAGCAACAACTCGGATTTCAAATCGGGTCTACCAATCTGTAACTAGAGCTATTTTTGTAACCCTTCGCCTGTATTTCTGGCTTCGGTAAAAAATGTCAGAAGTTAGCAGATTCATTAAATTCAAAACAACTTTCACGAAAACTGCCGTTTTGACCCCTTTCCCAAAATTTTACAGAAAACAGTGTTTTCTATATAAAATCTACCCCTAATCAGCTTTTCAAGCAACAAGTCGGATTTCAAATCAGGTCTACCAATCTGTAACTAGAGCTATTTTTGTAACCCTTCGCCTGTTTTTCTGGCTTCGGTAAAAAATGTCAGAAGTTAGCAGATTCATTAAATTCAAAACAACTTTCACAAAAACTGCCGTTTTGACCCCTTTCCCAACATTTTACAGAAAACAATGTTTTCTATATAAAATCTACCCCTAATCTTCAGCTTTTCAAGCAACAAGTCGGATTTCAAATCGGGTCTACCAATCTGTAACTAGAGCTATTTTTGTAACCCTTCGCCTGTTTTTCTGGCTTCGGAAAAAAATGTCAGAAGTTAGCAGATGCATTAAATTCAAAACAACTTTCACAAAAACTGCCGTTTTGACCCCTTTCCCAACATTTTACAGAAAACAATGTTTTCTATATAAAAGATGCCCCTAATCTTCAGCTTTTCAAGCAACAAGTCGGATTTCAAATCGGGTCTACCAATCTGTAACTAGAGCTATTTTTGTAACCCTTCGCCTGTTTTTCTGGCTTCGGTAAAAAATGTCAGAAGTTAGCAGATTCATTAAATTCAAAACATCTTTCACAAAAACTGCCGTTTTGACCCCTTTCCCAACATTTCTATATAAAATCTACAGCTAATCTTCTTCTTTTCAAGCAACAACTCGGATTTCAAATCGGGTCTACCAATCTGTAACTAGAGCTATTTTTGTAACCCTTCGCCTGTATTTCTGGCTTCGGTAAAAAATGTCAGAAGTTAGCAGATTCATTAAATTCAAAACAACTTTCACGAAAACTGCCGTTTTGACCCCTTTCCCAAAA
Source organism: Salvelinus fontinalis (assembly GCF_029448725.1). Taxonomy (NCBI): domain Eukaryota; kingdom Metazoa; phylum Chordata; class Actinopteri; order Salmoniformes; family Salmonidae; genus Salvelinus; species Salvelinus fontinalis. The sequence goes on along the minus strand of NW_026600403.1, from coordinate 293,030 downwards.
TTTTACAGAAAACAGTGTTTTCTATATAAAATCTACCCCTAATCAGCTTTTCAAGCAACAAGTCGGATTTCAAATCAGGTCTACCAATCTGTAACTAGAGCTATTTTTGTAACCCTTCGCCTGTTTTTCTGGCTTCGGTAAAAAATGTCAGAAGTTAGCAGATTCATTAAATTCAAAACAACTTTCACAAAAACTGCCGTTTTGACCCCTTTCCCAACATTTCTATATAAAATCTACCCCTAATCTTCTGCTTTTCAAGCAACAACTCGGATTTCAAATCGGGTCTACCAATCTGTAACTATAGCTATTTTTGTAACCCTTCGCCTGTATTTCTGGCTTCGGTAAAAAATGTCAGAAGTTAGCAGATTCATTAAATTCAAAACAACTTTCACGAAAACTGCCGTTTTGACCCCTTTCCCAACATTTCTATATAAAATCTACCCCTAATCTTCTGCTTTTCAAGCAACAACTCGGATTTCAAATCGGGTCTACCAATCTGTAACTAGAGCTATTTTTGTAACCCTTCGCCTGTATTTCTGGCTTCGGTAAAAAATGTCAGAAGTTAGCAGATTCATTAAATTCAAAACAACTTTCACGAAAACTGCCGTTTTGACCCCTTTCCCAAAATTTTACAGAAAACAGTGTTTTCTATATAAAATCTACCCCTAATCAGCTTTTCAAGCAACAAGTCGGATTTCAAATCAGGTCTACCAATCTGTAACTAGAGCTATTTTTGTAACCCTTCGCCTGTTTTTCTGGCTTCGGTAAAAAATGTCAGAAGTTAGCAGATTCATTAAATTCAAAACAACTTTCACAAAAACTGCCGTTTTGACCCCTTTCCCAACATTTCTATATAAAATCTACCCCTAATCTTCTGCTTTTCAAGCAACAACTCGGATTTCAAATCGGGTCTACCAATCTGTAACTATAGCTATTTTTGTAACCCTTCGCCTGTATTTCTGGCTTCGGTAAAAAATGTCAGAAGTTAGCAGATTCATTAAATTCAAAACAACTTTCACGAAAACTGCCGTTTTGACCCCTTTCCCAACATTTCTATATAAAATCTACCCCTAATCTTCTGCTTTTCAAGCAACAACTCGGATTTCAAATCGGGTCTACCAATCTGTAACTAGAGCTATTTTTGTAACCCTTCGCCTGTATTTCTGGCTTCGGTAAAAAATGTCAGAAGTTAGCAGATTCATTAAATTCAAAACAACTTTCACAAAAACTGCCGTTTTGACCCCTTTCCCAAAATTTTACAGAAAACAGTGTTTTCTATATAAAATCTACCCCTAATCAGCTTTTCAAGCAACAAGTCGGATTTCAAATCAGGTCTACCAATCTGTAACTAGAGCTATTTTTGTAACCCTTCGCCTGTTTTTCTGGCTTCGGTAAAAAATGTCAGAAGTTAGCAGATTCATTAAATTCAAAACAACTTTCACAAAAACTGCCGTTTTGACCCCTTTCCCAACATTTTACAGAAAACAATGTTTTCTATATAAAATCTACCCATAATCTTCAGCTTTTCAAGCAACAAGTCGGACTTCAAATCGGGTCTACCAATCTGTAACTAGAGCTATTTTTGTAACCCTTCGCCTGTTTTTCTGGCTTCGGAAAAAAATGTCAGAAGTTAGCAGATGCATTAAATTCAAAACAACTTTCACAAAAACTGCCGTTTTGACCCCTTTCCCAACATTTTACAGAAAACAATGTTTTCTATATAAAAGATGCCCCTAATCTTCAGCTTTTCAAGCAACAAGTCGGATTTCAAATCGGGTCTACCAATCTGTAACTAGAGCTATTTTTGTAACCCTTCGCCTGTTTTTCTGGCTTCGGTAAAAAATGTCAGAAGTTAGCAGATTCATTAAATTCAAAACATCTTTCACAAAAACTGCCGTTTTGACCCCTTTCCCAACATTTCTATATAAAATCTACAGCTAATCTTCTTCTTTTCAAGCAACAACTCGGATTTCAAATCGGGTCTACCAATCTGTAACTAGAGCTATTTTTGTAACCCTTCGCCTGTATTTCTGGCTTCGGTAAAAAATGTCAGAAGTTAGCAGATTCATTAAATTCAAAACAACTTTCACGAAAACTGCCGTTTTGACCCCTTTCCCAAAATTTTACAGAAAACAGTGTTTTCTATATAAAATCTACCCCTAATCAGCTTTTCAAGCAACAAGTCGGATTTCAAATCAGGTCTACCAATCTGTAACTAGAGCTATTTTTGTAACCCTTCGCCTGTTTTTCTGGCTTCGGTAAAAAATGTCAGAAGTTAGCAGATTCATTAAATTCAAAACAACTTTCACAAAAACTGCCGTTTTGACCCCTTTCCCAACATTTCTATATAAAATCTACCCCTAATCTTCTGCTTTTCAAGCAACAACTCGGATTTCAAATCGGGTCTACCAATCTGTAACTATAGCTATTTTTGTAACCCTTCGCCTGTATTTCTGGCTTCGGTAAAAAATGTCAGAAGTTAGCAGATTCATTAAATTCAAAACAACTTTCACGAAAACTGCCGTTTTGACCCCTTTCCCAACATTTCTATATAAAATCTACCCCTAATCTTCTGCTTTTCAAGCAACAACTCGGATTTCAAATCGGGTCTACCAATCTGTAACTAGAGCTATTTTTGTAACCCTTCGCCTGTATTTCTGGCTTCGGTAAAAAATGTCAGAAGTTAGCAGATTCATTAAATTCAAAACAACTTTCACGAAAACTGCCGTTTTGACCCCTTTCCCAAAATTTTACAGAAAACAGTGTTTTCTATATAAAATCTACCCCTAATCAGCTTTTCAAGCAACAAGTCGGATTTCAAATCAGGTCTACCAATCTGTAACTAGAGCTATTTTTGTAACCCTTCGCCTGTTTTTCTGGCTTCGGTAAAAAATGTCAGAAGTTAGCAGATTCATTAAATTCAAAACATCTTTCACAAAAACTGCCGTTTTGACCCCTTTCCCAACATTTCTATATAAAATCTACCGCTAATCTTCTGCTTTTCAAGCAACAACTCGGATTTCAAATCGGGTCTACCAATCTGTAACTAGAGCTATTTTTGTAACCCTTCGCCTGTATTTCTGGCTTCGGTAAAAAATGTCAGAAGTTAGCAGATTCATTAAATTCAAAACAACTTTCACGAAAACTGCCGTTTTGACCCCTTTCCCAAAATTTTACAGAAAACAGTGTTTTCTATATAAAATCTACCCCTAATCAGCTTTTCAAGCAACAAGTCGGATTTCAAATCAGGTCTACCAATCTGTAACTAGAGCTATTTTTGTAACCCTTCGCCTGTTTTTCTGGCTTCGGTAAAAAATGTCAGAAGTTAGCAGATTCATTAAATTCAAAACAACTTTCACAAAAACTGCCGTTTTGACCCCTTTCCCAACATTTCTATATAAAATCTACCCCTAATCTTCTGCTTTTCAAGCAACAACTCGGATTTCAAATCGGGTCTACCAATCTGTAACTATAGCTATTTTTGTAACCCTTCGCCTGTATTTCTGGCTTCGGTAAAAAATGTCAGAAGTTAGCAGATTCATTAAATTCAAAACAACTTTCACGAAAACTGCCGTTTTGACCCCTTTCCCAACATTTCTATATAAAATCTACCCCTAATCTTCTGCTTTTCAAGCAACAACTCGGATTTCAAATCGGGTCTACCAATCTGTAACTAGAGCTATTTTTGTAACCCTTCGCCTGTATTTCTGGCTTCGGTAAAAAATGTCAGAAGTTAGCAGATTCATTAAATTCAAAACAACTTTCACAAAAACTGCCGTTTTGACCCCTTTCCCAAAATTTTACAGAAAACAGTGTTTTCTATATAAAATCTACCCCTAATCAGCTTTTCAAGCAACAAGTCGGATTTCAAATCAGGTCTACCAATCTGTAACTAGAGCTATTTTTGTAACCCTTCGCCTGTTTTTCTGGCTTCGGTAAAAAATGTCAGAAGTTAGCAGATTCATTAAATTCAAAACAACTTTCACAAAAACTGCCGTTTTGACCCCTTTCCCAACATTTCTATATAAAATCTACCCCTAATCTTCTGCTTTTCAAGCAACAACTCGGATTTCAAATCGGGTCTACCAATCTGTAACTAGAGCTATTTTTGTAACCCTTCGCCTGTATTTCTGGCTTCGGTAAAAAATGTCAGAAGTTAGCAGATTCATTAAATTCAAAACAACTTTCACGAAAACTGCCGTTTTGACCCCTTTCCCAAAATTTTACAGAAAACAGTGTTTTCTATATAAAATCTACCCCTAATCAGCTTTTCAAGCAACAAGTCGGATTTCAAATCGGGTCTACCAATCTGTAACTAGAGCTATTTTTGTAACCCTTCGCCTGTTTTTCTGGCTTCGGTAAAGAATGTCAGAAGTTAGCAGATTCATTAAATTCAAAACAACTTTCACAAATACTGCCGTTTTAACCCCTTTCCCAAAATTTTACAGAAAACAATGTTTTCTATATAAAATCTACCCCTAATCTTCAGCTTTTCAAGCAACAAGTCGGATTTCAAATCGGGTCTACCAATCTGTAACTAGAGCTATTTTTGTAACCCTTCGCCTGTTTTTCTGGCTTCGGAAAAAAATGTCAGAAGTTAGCAGATGCATTAAATTCAAAACAACTTTCACAAAAACTGCCGTTTTGACCCCTTTCCCAACATTTTACAGAAAACAATGTTTTCTATATAAAAGATGCCCCTAATCTTCAGCTTTTCAAGCAACAAGTCGGATTTCAAATCGGGTCTACCAATCTGTAACTAGAGCTATTTTTGTAACCCTTCGCCTGTTTTTCTGGCTTCGGTAAAAAATGTCAGAAGTTAGCAGATTCATTAAATTCAAAACATCTTTCACAAAAACTGCCGTTTTGACCCCTTTCCCAACATTTCTATATAAAATCTACCGCTAATCTTCTGCTTTTCAAGCAACAACTCGGATTTCAAATCGGGTCTACCAATCTGTAACTAGAGCTATTTTTGTAACCCTTCGCCTGTATTTCTGGCTTCGGTAAAAAATGTCAGAAGTTAGCAGATTCATTAAATTCAAAACAACTTTCACGAAAACTGCCGTTTTGACCCCTTTCCCAAAATTTTACAGAAAACAGTGTTTTCTATATAAAATCTACCCCTAATCAGCTTTTCAAGCAACAAGTCGGATTTCAAATCAGGTCTACCAATCTGTAACTAGAGCTATTTTTGTAACCCTTCGCCTGTTTTTCTGGCTTCGGTAAAAAATGTCAGAAGTTAGCAGATTCATTAAATTCAAAACAACTTTCACAAAAACTGCCGTTTTGACCCCTTTCCCAACATTTCTATATAAAATCTACCCCTAATCTTCTGCTTTTCAAGCAACAACTCGGATTTCAAATCGGGTCTACCAATCTGTAACTATAGCTATTTTTGTAACCCTTCGCCTGTATTTCTGGCTTCGGTAAAAAATGTCAGAAGTTAGCAGATTCATTAAATTCAAAACAACTTTCACGAAAACTGCCGTTTTGACCCCTTTCCCAACATTTTACAGAAAACAGTGTTTTCTATATAAAATCTACCCCTAATCAGCTTTTCAAGCAACAAGTCGGATTTCAAATCAGGTCTACCAATCTGTAACTAGAGCTATTTTTGTAACCCTTCGCCTGTTTTTCTGGCTTCGGTAAAAAATGTCAGAAGTTAGCAGATTCATTAAATTCAAAACATCTTTCACAAAAACTGCCGTTTTGACCCCTTTCCCAACATTTCTATATAAAATCTACCGCTAATCTTCTGCTTTTCAAGCAACAACTCGGATTTCAAATCGGGTCTACCAATCTGTAACTAGAGCTATTTTTGTAACCCTTCGCCTGTATTTCTGGCTTCGGTAAAAAATGTCAGAAGTTAGCAGATTCATTAAATTCAAAACAACTTTCACGAAAACTGCCGTTTTGACCCCTTTCCCAAAATTTTACAGAAAACAGTGTTTTCTATATAAAATCTACCCCTAATCAGCTTTTCAAGCAACAAGTCGGATTTCAAATCAGGTCTACCAATCTGTAACTAGAGCTATTTTTGTAACCCTTCGCCTGTTTTTCTGGCTTCGGTAAAAAATGTCAGAAGTTAGCAGATTCATTAAATTCAAAACAACTTTCACAAAAACTGCCGTTTTGACCCCTTTCCCAACATTTCTATATAAAATCTACCCCTAATCTTCTGCTTTTCAAGCAACAACTCGGATTTCAAATCGGGTCTACCAATCTGTAACTATAGCTATTTTTGTAACCCTTCGCCTGTATTTCTGGCTTCGGTAAAAAATGTCAGAAGTTAGCAGATTCATTAAATTCAAAACAACTTTCACGAAAACTGCCGTTTTGACCCCTTTCCCAACATTTCTATATAAAATCTACCCCTAATCTTCTGCTTTTCAAGCAACAACTCGGATTTCAAATCGGGTCTACCAATCTGTAACTAGAGCTATTTTTGTAACCCTTCGCCTGTATTTCTGGCTTCGGTAAAAAATGTCAGAAGTTAGCAGATTCATTAAATTCAAAACAACTTTCACGAAAACTGCCGTTTTGACCCCTTTCCCAAAATTTTACAGAAAACAGTGTTTTCTATATAAAATCTACCCCTAATCAGCTTTTCAAGCAACAAGTCGGATTTCAAATCAGGTCTACCAATCTGTAACTAGAGCTATTTTTGTAACCCTTCGCCTGTTTTTCTGGCTTCGGTAAAAAATGTCAGAAGTTAGCAGATTCATTAAATTCAAAACAACTTTCACAAAAACTGCCGTTTTGACCCCTTTCCCAACATTTTACAGAAAACAATGTTTTCTATATAAAATCTATCCCTAATCTTCAGCTTTTCAAGCAACAAGTCGGATTTCAAATCGGGTCTACCAATCTGTAACTAGAGCTATTTTTGTAACCCTTCGCCTGTTTTTCTGGCTTCGGTAAAAAATGTCAGAAGTTAGCAGATTCATTAAATTCAAAACAGCTTTCACAAAAACTGCTGTTTTGACCCCTTTCCCAACATTTTATAGAAAACAATGTTTTCTATATAAAATCTACCCCTAATCTTCAGCTTTTGAAGCAACAAGTCGGATTTCAAATCGGGTCTACCAATCTGTAACTAGAGCTATTTTTGTAACCCTTCGCCTGTTTTTCTGGCTTCGGTAAAAAATATCAGAATTTAGCAGATTCATTAAATTCAAAACAACTTTCACAAAAACTGCCGTTTTGAACCCTTTCCCAACATTTTACAGAAAACAATGTTTTCTATATAAAAACTGCCCCTAATCTTCAGCTTTTCAAGCAACAAGTCGGATTTCAAATCGGTTCTACCAATCTGTAACTAGAGCTATTTTTGTAACCCTTCGCCTGTTTTTCTGGCTTCGGTAAAGAATGTCAGAAGTTAGCAGATTCATTAAATTCAAAACAACTTTCACAAATACTGCCGTTTTAACCCCTTTCCCAAAATTTTACAGAAAACAATGTTTTCTATATAAAATCTACCCCTAATCTTCAGCTTTTCAAGCAACAAGTCGGATTTCAAATCGGGTCTACCAATCTGTAACTAGAGCTATTTTTGTAACCCTTCGCCTGTTTTTCTGGCTTCGGTAAAAAATGTCAGAAGTTAGCAGATTCATTAAATTCAAAACAACTTTCACAAAAACTGCCGTTTTGACCCCTTTCCCAACATTTTACAGAAAACAATGTTTTCTATATAAAATATACCCCTAATCTTCAGCTTTTCAAGCAACAAATCGGATTTCAAATCGGGTCTACCAATCTGTAACTAGAGCTATTTTTGTAACCCTTCGCCTGTTTTTCTGGCTTCGGTAAAAAATGTCAGAAGTTAGCAGATTCATTAAATTCAAAACAACTTTCACAAAAACTGCCGTTTTGACCCCTTTCCCAACATTTTATAGAAAACAATGTTTTCTATATAAAATCTACCCCTAATCTTCAGCTTTTCAAGCAACAAGTCGGATTTCAAATCGGGTCTACCAATCTGTAACTAGAGCTATTTTTGTAACCCTTCGCCTGTTTTTCTGGCTTCGGTAAAAAATGTCAGAATTTAGCAGATTCATTAAATTCAAAACAACTTTCACAAAAACTGCCGTTTTGACCCCTTTCCCAACATTTTACAGAAAACAATGTTTTCTATATAAAAACTGCCCCCAATCTTCAGCTTTTCAAGCAACAAGTCGGATTTCAAATCGGGTCTACCAATCTGTAACTAGAGCTATTTTTGTAACCCTTCGCCTGTTTTTCTGGCTTCGGTAAAGAATGTCAGAAGTTAGCAGATTCATTAAATTCAAAACAACTTTCACAAATACTGCCGTTTTAACCCCTTTCCCAAAATTTTACAGAAAACAATGTTTTCTATATAAAATCTACCCCTAATCTTCAGCTTTTCAAGCAACAAGTCGGATTTCAAATCGGGTCTACCAATCTGTAACTAGAGCTATTTTTGTAACCCTTCGCCTGTTTTTCTGGCTTCGGTAAAAAATGTCAGAAGTTAGCAGATTCATTAAATTCAAAACAAATTTCACAAAAACTGCCGTTATGACCCCTTTCCTAACATTTTACAGAAAACAATGTTTTCTATATAAAATCTACCCCTAATCTTCAGCTTTTCAAGCAACAAGTCGGATTTCAAATCGGGTCTACCAATCTGTAACTAGAGCTATTTTTGTAACCCTTCGCCTGTTTTTCTGGCTTCGGTAAAAAATGTCAGAAGTTAGCAGATTCATTAAATTCAAAACAACTTTCACAAAAACTGCCGTTTTGACCCCTTTCCCAACATTTTACAGAAAACAATGTTTTCTATATAAAATCTACCCCTAATCTTCAGCTTTTCAAGCAACAAGTCGGATTTCAAATCAGGTCTACCAATCTGTAACTAGAGCTATTTTTTAACCCTTCGCCTGTTTTTCTGGCTTCGGTAAAAAATGTCAGAAGTTAGCAGGTTCATTAAATTCAAAACAACTTTCACAAAAACTGCCGTTTTGACCCCTTTCCCAAAATTTTACAGAAAACAATGTTTTCTATATAAAATCTACCCCTAATCTTCAGCTTTTCAAGCAACAAGTCGGATTTCAAATCAGGTCTACCAATCTGTAACTAGAGCTATTTTTGTAACCCTTCGCCTGTTTTTCTGGCTTCGGTAAAAAATGTCAGAAGTTAGCACATTCATTAAATTCAAAACAACTTTCACAAAAACTGCCGTTTTGACCCCTTTCCCCAAATTTTACAGAAAACAATGTTTTCTATATAAAATCTACCCCTAATCTTCAGCTTTTCAAGCAACAAGTCGGATTTTCAAATCAGGTCTACCAATCTGTAACTAGAGCTATTTTTGTAACCCTTCGCCTGTTTTTCTGGCTTCGGTAAAAAATGTCAGAAGTTAGCAGATTCATTAAATTCAAAACAACTTTCACAAAAACTGCCGTTTTGACCCCTTTCCCAACATTTTACAGAAAACAATGTTTTCTATATAAAATCTACCCCTAATCTTCAGCTTTTCAAGCAACAAGTCGGATTTCAAATCGGGTCTACCAATCTGTAACTAGAGCTATTTTTGTAACCCTTCGCCTGTTTTTCTGGCTTCGGTAAAAAATGTCAGAAGTTAGCACATTCATTAAATTCAAAACAACTTTCACAAAAACTGCCGTTTTGACCCCTTTCCCAAAATTTTACAGAAAACAATGTTTTCTATATAAAATCTACCCCTAATCTTCTGCTTTTCAAGCAACAAGTCGGATTTCAAATCGGGTCTACCAATCTGTAACTAGAGCTATTTTTGTAACCCTTCGCCTGTTTTTCTGGCTTCGGTAAAAAATGTCAGAAGTTAGCACATTCATTAAATTCAAAACAACTTTCACAAAAACTGCCGTTTTGACCCCTTTCCCAAAATTTTACAGAAAACAATGTTTTCTATATAAAATCTACACCTAATCTTCAGCTTTTCAAGCAACAAGTCGGATTTCAAATCAGGTCTACCAATCTGTAACTAGAGCTATTTTTGTAACCCTTCGCCTGTTTTTCTGGCTTCGGTAAAAAATGTCAGAAGTTAGCAGGTTCATTAAATTCAAAACAACTTTCACAAAAACTGCCGTTTTGACCCCTTTCCCAAAATTTTACAGAAAACAATGTTTTCTATATAAAATCTACCCCTAATCTTCAGCTTTTCAAGCAACAAGTCGGATTTCAAATCAGGTCTACCAATCTGTAACTAGAGCTATTTTTGTAACCCTTCGCCTGTTTTTCTGGCTTCGGTAAAAAATGTCAGAAGTTAGCACATTCATTAAATTCAAAACAACTTTCACAAAAACTGCCGTTTTGACCCCTTTCCCAACATTTTACAGAAAACTATGTTTTCTATATGAAATCTACCCCTAATCTTCAGCTTTTCAAGCAAAAAGTCGGATTTCAAATCAGGTCTACCAATCTGTAACTAGAGCTATTTTTGTAACCCTTCGCCTGTTTTTCTGGCTTCGGTAAAAAATGTCAGAAGTTAGCACATTCATTAAATTCAAAACAACTTTCACAAAAACTGCCGTTTTGACCCCTTTCCCAACATTTTACAGAAAACAATGTTTTCTATATAAAATCTACCCCTAATCTTCAGCTTTTCAAGCAACAAGTCGGATTTCAAATCGGGTCTACCAATCTGTAACTAGAGATTTTTTTGTAACCCTTAGCCTGTTTTTCTGGCTTCGGTAAAAAATGTCAGAAGTTAGCAGATTCATTAAATTCAAAACAACTTTCACAAAAACTGCCGTTTTGACCCCTTTCCCAACATTTTACAGAAAACAATGTTTTCTATATAAAATCTACCCCTAATCTTCGGCTTTTCAAGCAACAAGTCGGATTTCAAATCGGGTCTACCAATCTGTAACTAGAGCTATTTTTGTAACCCTTCGCCTGTTTTTCTGGCTTCGGTAAAAAATGTCAGAAGTTAGCACATTCATTAAATTCAAAACAACTTTCACAAAAACTGCCGTTTTGACCCCTTTCCCAACATTTTACAGAAAACAATGTTTTCTATAAAAAATCTACCCCTAATCTTCGGCTTTTCAAGCAACAAGTCGGATTTCAAATCGGGTCTACCAATCTGTAACTAGAGCTATTTTTGTAACCCTTCGCCTGTTTTTCTGGCTTCGGTAAAAAATGTCAGAATTTAGCAGATTCATTAAATTCAAAACAACTTTCACAAAAACTGCCGTTTTGACCCCTTTCCCAACATTTTACAGAAAACAATGTTTTCTATATAAAAACTGCCCCTAATCTTCAGCTTTTCAAGCAACAAGTCGGATTTCAAATCGGGTCTACCAATCTGTAACTAGAGCTATTTTTGTAACCCTTCGCCTGTTTTTCTGGCTTCGGTAAAGAATGTCAGAAGTTAGCAGATTCATTAAATTCAAAACAACTTTCACAAATACTGCCGTTTTAACCCCTTTCCCAAAATTTTACTGAAAACAATGTTTTCTATTTAAATCTGCCCCTAATCTTCAGCTTTTCAAGCAACAAGTCGGATTTCAAATCGGGTCTACCAATCTGTAACTAGAGCTATTTTTTGTAACCTTTCGCCTGTTTTTCTGGCTTCGGTAAAAAATGTCAGAAGTTAGCAGATTCATTAAATTCAAAACAACTTTCACAAATACTGCCGTTTTAACCCCTTTCCCAACATTTCTATATAAAATCTACCCCTAATCTTCTGCTTTTCAAGCAACAACTCGGATTTCAAATCGGGTCTACCAATCTGTAACTATAGCTATTTTTGTAACCCTTCGCCTGTATTTCTGGCTTCGGTAAAAAATGTCAGAAGTTAGCAGATTCATTAAATTCAAAACAACTTTCACGAAAACTGCCGTTTTGACCCCTTTCCCAACATTTCTATATAAAATCTACCCCTAATCTTCTGCTTTTCAAGCAACAACTCGGATTTCAAATCGGGTCTACCAATCTGTAACTAGAGCTATTTTTGTAACCCTTCGCCTGTATTTCTGGCTTCGGTAAAAAATGTCAGAAGTTAGCAGATTCATTAAATTCAAAACAACTTTCACGAAAACTGCCGTTTTGACCCCTTTCCCAAAATTTTACAGAAAACAGTGTTTTCTATATAAAATCTACCCCTAATCAGCTTTTCAAGCAACAAGTCGGATTTCAAATCAGGTCTACCAATCTGTAACTAGAGCTATTTTTGTAACCCTTCGCCTGTTTTTCTGGCTTCGGTAAAAAATGTCAGAAGTTAGCAGATTCATTAAATTCAAAACAACTTTCACAAAAACTGCCGTTTTGACCCCTTTCCCAACATTTTACAGAAAACAATGTTTTCTATATAAAATCTATCCCTAATCTTCAGCTTTTCAAGCAACAAGTCGGATTTCAAATCGGGTCTACCAATCTGTAACTAGAGCTATTTTTGTAACCCTTCGCCTGTTTTTCTGGCTTCGGTAAAAAATGTCAGAAGTTAGCAGATTCATTAAATTCAAAACAGCTTTCACAAAAACTGCTGTTTTGACCCCTTTCCCAACATTTTATAGAAAACAATGTTTTCTATATAAAATCTACCCCTAATCTTCAGCTTTTGAAGCAACAAGTCGGATTTCAAATCGGGTCTACCAATCTGTAACTAGAGCTATTTTTGTAACCCTTCGCCTGTTTTTCTGGCTTCGGTAAAAAATATCAGAATTTAGCAGATTCATTAAATTCAAAACAACTTTCACAAAAACTGCCGTTTTGAACCCTTTCCCAACATTTTACAGAAAACAATGTTTTCTATATAAAAACTGCCCCTAATCTTCAGCTTTTCAAGCAACAAGTCGGATTTCAAATCGGTTCTACCAATCTGTAACTAGAGCTATTTTTGTAACCCTTCGCCTGTTTTTCTGGCTTCGGTAAAGAATGTCAGAAGTTAGCAGATTCATTAAATTCAAAACAACTTTCACAAATACTGCCGTTTTAACCCCTTTCCCAAAATTTTACAGAAAACAATGTTTTCTATATAAAATCTACCCCTAATCTTCAGCTTTTCAAGCAACAAGTCGGATTTCAAATCGGGTCTACCAATCTGTAACTAGAGCTATTTTTGTAACCCTTCGCCTGTTTTTCTGGCTTCGGTAAAAAATGTCAGAAGTTAGCAGATTCATTAAATTCAAAACAACTTTCACAAAAACTGCCGTTTTGACCCCTTTCCCAACATTTTATAGAAAACAATGTTTTCTATATAAAATCTACCCCTAATCTTCAGCTTTTCAAGCAACAAGTCGGATTTCAAATCGGGTCTACCAATCTGTAACTAGAGCTATTTTTGTAACCCTTCGCCTGTTTTTCTGGCTTCGGTAAAAAATGTCAGAATTTAGCAGATTCATTAAATTCAAAACAACTTTCACAAAAACTGCCGTTTTGACCCCTTTCCCAACATTTTACAGAAAACAATGTTTTCTATATAAAAACTGCCCCCAATCTTCAGCTTTTCAAGCAACAAGTCGGATTTCAAATCGGGTCTACCAATCTGTAACTAGAGCTATTTTTGTAACCCTTCGCCTGTTTTTCTGGCTTCGGTAAAGAATGTCAGAAGTTAGCAGATTCATTAAATTCAAAACAACTTTCACAAATACTGCCGTTTTAACCCCTTTCCCAAAATTTTACAGAAAACAATGTTTTCTATATAAAATCTACCCCTAATCTTCAGCTTTTCAAGCAACAAGTCGGATTTCAAATCGGGTCTACCAATCTGTAACTAGAGCTATTTTTGTAACCCTTCGCCTGTTTTTCTGGCTTCGGTAAAAAATGTCAGAAGTTAGCAGATTCATTAAATTCAAAACAAATTTCACAAAAACTGCCGTTTTGACCCCTTTCCTAACATTTTACAGAAAACAATGTTTTCTATATAAAATCTACCCCTAATCTTCAGCTTTTCAAGCAACAAGTCGGATTTCAAATCGGGTCTACCAATCTGTAACTAGAGCTATTTTTGTAACCCTTCGCCTGTTTTTCTGGCTTCGGTAAAAAATGTCAGAAGTTAGCAGATTCATTAAATTCAAAACAACTTTCACAAAAACTGCCGTTTTGACCCCTTTCCCAACATTTTACAGAAAACAATGTTTTCTATATAAAATCTACCCCTAATCTTCAGCTTTTCAAGCAACAAGTCGGATTTCAAATCAGGTCTACCAATCTGTAACTAGAGCTATTTTTTAACCCTTCGCCTGTTTTTCTGGCTTCGGTAAAAAATGTCAGAAGTTAGCAGGTTCATTAAATTCAAAACAACTTTCACAAAAACTGCCGTTTTGACCCCTTTCCCAAAATTTTACAGAAAACAATGTTTTCTATATAAAATCTACCCCTAATCTTCAGCTTTTCAAGCAACAAGTCGGATTTCAAATCAGGTCTACCAATCTGTAACTAGAGCTATTTTTGTAACCCTTCGCCTGTTTTTCTGGCTTCGGTAAAAAATGTCAGAAGTTAGCACATTCATTAAATTCAAAACAACTTTCACAAAAACTGCCGTTTTGACCCCTTTCCCCAAATTTTACAGAAAACAATGTTTTCTATATAAAATCTACCCCTAATCTTCAGCTTTTCAAGCAACAAGTCGGATTTTCAAATCAGGTCTACCAATCTGTAACTAGAGCTATTTTTGTAACCCTTCGCCTGTTTTTCTGGCTTCGGTAAAAAATGTCAGAAGTTAGCAGATTCATTAAATTCAAAACAACTTTCACAAAAACTGCCGTTTTGACCCCTTTCCCAACATTTTACAGAAAACAATGTTTTCTATATAAAATCTACCCCTAATCTTCAGCTTTTCAAGCAACAAGTCGGATTTCAAATCGGGTCTACCAATCTGTAACTAGAGCTATTTTTGTAACCCTTCGCCTGTTTTTCTGGCTTCGGTAAAAAATGTCAGAAGTTAGCACATTCATTAAATTCAAAACAACTTTCACAAAAACTGCCGTTTTGACCCCTTTCCCAAAATTTTACAGAAAACAATGTTTTCTATATAAAATCTACCCCTAATCTTCTGCTTTTCAAGCAACAAGTCGGATTTCAAATCGGGTCTACCAATCTGTAACTAGAGCTATTTTTGTAACCCTTCGCCTGTTTTTCTGGCTTCGGTAAAAAATGTCAGAAGTTAGCACATTCATTAAATTCAAAACAACTTTCACAAAAACTGCCGTTTTGACCCCTTTCCCAAAATTTTACAGAAAACAATGTTTTCTATATAAAATCTACACCTAATCTTCAGCTTTTCAAGCAACAAGTCGGATTTCAAATCAGGTCTACCAATCTGTAACTAGAGCTATTTTTGTAACCCTTCGCCTGTTTTTCTGGCTTCGGTAAAAAATGTCAGAAGTTAGCAGGTTCATTAAATTCAAAACAACTTTCACAAAAACTGCCGTTTTGACCCCTTTCCCAAAATTTTACAGAAAACAATGTTTTCTATATAAAATCTACCCCTAATCTTCAGCTTTTCAAGCAACAAGTCGGATTTCAAATCAGGTCTACCAATCTGTAACTAGAGCTATTTTTGTAACCCTTCGCCTGTTTTTCTGGCTTCGGTAAAAAATGTCAGAAGTTAGCACATTCATTAAATTCAAAACAACTTTCACAAAAACTGCCGTTTTGACCCCTTTCCCAACATTTTACAGAAAACTATGTTTTCTATATGAAATCTACCCCTAATCTTCAGCTTTTCAAGCAAAAAGTCGGATTTCAAATCAGGTCTACCAATCTGTAACTAGAGCTATTTTTGTAACCCTTCGCCTGTTTTTCTGGCTTCGGTAAAAAATGTCAGAAGTTAGCACATTCATTAAATTCAAAACAACTTTCACAAAAACTGCCGTTTTGACCCCTTTCCCAACATTTTACAGAAAACAATGTTTTCTATATAAAATCTACCCCTAATCTTCAGCTTTTCAAGCAACAAGTCGGATTTCAAATCGGGTCTACCAATCTGTAACTAGAGATTTTTTTGTAACCCTTAGCCTGTTTTTCTGGCTTCGGTAAAAAATGTCAGAAGTTAGCAGATTCATTAAATTCAAAACAACTTTCACAAAAACTGCCGTTTTGACCCCTTTCCCAACATTTTACAGAAAACAATGTTTTCTATATAAAATCTACCCCTAATCTTCGGCTTTTCAAGCAACAAGTCGGATTTCAAATCGGGTCTACCAATCTGTAACTAGAGCTATTTTTGTAACCCTTCGCCTGTTTTTCTGGCTTCGGTAAAAAATGTCAGAAGTTAGCACATTCATTAAATTCAAAACAACTTTCACAAAAACTGCCGTTTTGACCCCTTTCCCAACATTTTACAGAAAACAATGTTTTCTATAAAAAATCTACCCCTAATCTTCGGCTTTTCAAGCAACAAGTCGGATTTCAAATCGGGTCTACCAATCTGTAACTAGAGCTATTTTTGTAACCCTTCGCCTGTTTTTCTGGCTTCGGTAAAAAATGTCAGAATTTAGCAGATTCATTAAATTCAAAACAACTTTCACAAAAACTGCCGTTTTGACCCCTTTCCCAACATTTTACAGAAAACAATGTTTTCTATATAAAAACTGCCCCTAATCTTCAGCTTTTCAAGCAACAAGTCGGATTTCAAATCGGGTCTACCAATCTGTAACTAGAGCTATTTTTGTAACCCTTCGCCTGTTTTTCTGGCTTCGGTAAAGAATGTCAGAAGTTAGCAGATTCATTAAATTCAAAACAACTTTCACAAATACTGCCGTTTTAACCCCTTTCCCAAAATTTTACTGAAAACAATGTTTTCTATTTAAATCTGCCCCTAATCTTCAGCTTTTCAAGCAACAAGTCGGATTTCAAATCGGGTCTACCAATCTGTAACTAGAGCTATTTTTTGTAACCTTTCGCCTGTTTTTCTGGCTTCGGTAAAAAATGTCAGAAGTTAGCAGATTCATTAAATTCAAAACAACTTTCACAAATACTGCCGTTTTAACCCCTTTCCCAAAATTTTACAGAAAACAATGTTTTCTATATAAAATCTACCCCTAATCTTCAGCTTTTCAAGCAACAAGTCGGATTTCAAATCGGGTCTACCAATCTGTAACTAGAGCTATTTTTGTAACCCTTCGCCTGTTTTTCTGGCTTCGGTAAAAAATGTCAGAATTTAGCAGATTCATTAAATTCAAAACAACTTTCACAAAAACTGCCGTTTTGACCCCTTTCCCAACATTTTACAGAAAACAATGTTTCCTATATAAAATCTACCCATAATCTTCAGCTTTTCAAGCAACAAGTCGAACTTCAAATCGGGTCTACCAATCTGTAACTAGAGCTATTTTTGTAACCCTTCGCCTGTTTTTCTGGCTTCGTTAAAAAATGTCAGAAGTTAGCAGATTCATTAAATTCAAAACAACTTTCACAAAAACTGCCGTTTTGACCCCTTTCCCAACATTTTACAGAAAACAATGTTTTCTATATAAAATCTACCCATAATCTTCAGCTTTTCAAGCAACAAGTCGAACTTCAAATCGGGTCTACCAATCAGTAACTAGAGCTATTTTTGTAACCCTTCGCCTGTTTTTCTGGCTTCGGTAAAAAATGTCAGAAGTTAGCAGATTCATTAAATTCAAAACAACTTTCACTAAAACTGCCGTTTTGACCCCTTTCCCAACATTTTAAAGAAAACAATGTTTTCTATATAAAAACTGCCCCTAATCTTCAGCTTTTCAAGCAACAAGTCGGATTTCAAATCCGGTCTACCAATCTGTAACTAGAGCTATTTTTGTAACCCTTCGCCTGTTTTTCTGGCTTCGGTAAAGAATGTCAGAAGTTAGCAGATTCATTAAATTCAAAACAACTTTCACAAATACTGCCGTTTTAACCCCTTTCCCAACATTTTACAGAAAACAATGTTTTCTATATAAAAACTGCCCCTAATCTTCAGCTTTTCAAGCAACAAGTCGGATTTCAAATCGGGTCTACCAATCTGTAACTAGAGCTATTTTTGTAACCCTTCGCCTGTTTTTCTGGCTTCGTTAAAAAATGTCAGAAGTTAGCAGATTCATTAAATTCAAAACAACTTTCACAAAAACTGCCGTTTTGACCCCTTTCCCAACATTTCTATATAAAATCTACCCCTAATCTTCTGCTTTTCAAGCAACAACTCGGATTTCAAATCGGGTCTACCAATCTGTAACTAGAGCTATTTTTGTAACCCTTCGCCTGTATTTCTGGCTTCGGTAAAAAATGTCAGAAGTTAGCAGATTCATTAAATTCAAAACAACTTTCACGAAAACTGCCGTTTTGACCCCTTTCCCAAAATTTTACAGAAAACAGTGTTTTCTATATAAAATCTACCCCTAATCAGCTTTTCAAGCAACAAGTCGGATTTCAAATCAGGTCTACCAATCTGTAACTAGAGCTATTTTTGTAACCCTTCGCCTGTTTTTCTGGCTTCGGTAAAAAATGTCAGAAGTTAGCAGATTCATTAAATTCAAAACAACTTTCACAAAAACTGCCGTTTTGACCCCTTTCCCAACATTTTACAGAAAACAATGTTTTCTATATAAAATCTACCCCTAATCTTCAGCTTTTCAAGCAACAAGTCGGATTTCAAATCGGGTCTACCAATCTGTAACTAGAGATTTTTTTGTAACCCTTAGCCTGTTTTTCTGGCTTCGGTAAAAAATGTCAGAAGTTAGCAGATTCATTAAATTCAAAACAACTTTCACAAAAACTGCCGTTTTGACCCCTTTCCCAACATTTTACAGAAAACAATGTTTTCTATAAAAAATCTACCCCTAATCTTCGGCTTTTCAAGCAACAAGTCGGATTTCAAATCGGGTCTACCAATCTGTAACTAGAGCTATTTTTGTAACCCTTCGCCTGTTTTTCTGGCTTCGGTAAAAAATGTCAGAATTTAGCAGATTCATTAAATTCAAAACAACTTTCACAAAAACTGCCGTTTTGACCCCTTTCCCAACATTTTACAGAAAACAATGTTTTCTATATAAAATCTACACCTAATCTTCAGCTTTTCAAGCAACAAGTCGGATTTCAAATCGGGTCTACCAATCTGTAACTAGAGCTATTTTTGTAACCCTTCGCCTGTTTTTCTGGCTTCGGTAAAAAATGTCAGAAGTTAGCAGATTCATTAAATTCAAAACAACTTTCACAAAAACTGCCGTTTTTACCCCTCCCCAACATTTTACAGAAAACAATGTTTTCTATATAAAATCTGCCCCTAATCTTCAGCTTTTCAAGCAACAAGTCGGATTTCAAATCGGGTCTACCAATCTGTAACTAGAGCTATTTTTGTAACCCTTCGCCTGTTTTTCTGGCTTCGGTAAAAAATGTCAGAAGTTAGCAGATTCATTAAATTCAAAACAACTTTCACAAAAACTGCCGTTTTGACCCCTTTCCCAACATTTTACAGAAAACAATGTTTTCTATATAAAATCTACCCCTAATCTTCGGCTTTTCAAGCAACAAGTCGGATTTCAAATCGGGTCTACCAATCTGTAACTAGAGCTATTTTTGTAACCCTTCGCCTGTTTTTCTGGCTTCGGTAAAAAATGTCAGAATTTAGCAGATTCATTAAATTCAAAACAACTTTCACAAAAACTGCCGTTTTGACCCCTTTCCCAACATTTTACAGAAAACAATGTTTTCTATATAAAATCTACCCCTAATCTTCAGCTTTTCAAGCAACAAGTCGGATTTCAAATCGGGTCTACCAATCTGTAACTAGAGCTATTTTTGTAACCCTTCGCCTGTTTTTCTGGCTTCGGTAAAAAATGTCAGAAGTTAGCAGATTCATTAAATTCAAAACAACTTTCACAAAAACTGCCGTTTTGACCCCTCCCCAACATTTTACAGAAAACAATGTTTTCTATATAAAATCTGCCCCTAATCTTCAGCTTTTCAAGCAACAAGTCGGATTTCAAATCGGGTCTACCAATCTGTAACTAGAGATTTTTTTGTAACCCTTAGCCTGTTTTTCTGGCTTCGGTAAAAAATGTCAGAAGTTAGCAGATTCATTAAATTCAAAACAACTTTCACAAAAACTGCCGTTTTGACCCCTTTCCCAACATTTTACAGAAAACAATGTTTTCTATATAAAATCTACCCCTAATCTTCGGCTTTTCAAGCAACAAGTCGGATTTCAAATCGGGTCTACCAATCTGTAACTAGAGCTATTTTTGTAACCCTTCGCCTGTTTTTCTGGCTTCGGTAAAAAATGTCAGAAGTTAGCACATTCATTAAATTCAAAACAACTTTCACAAAAACTGCCGTTTTGACCCCTTTCCCAACATTTTACAGAAAACAATGTTTCTATAAAAAATCTACCCCTAATCTTCGGCTTTTCAAGCAACAAGTCGGATTTCAAATCGGGTCTACCAATCTGTAACTAGAGCTATTTTTGTAACGCTTCGCCTGTTTTTCTGGCTTCGGTAAAGAATGTCAGAAGTTAGCAGATTCATTAAATTCAAAACAACTTTCACAAATACTGCCGTTTTAACCCCTTTCCCAACATTTTACAGAAAACAATGTTTTCTATATAAAATCTACCCCTAATCTTCTGCTTTTCAAGCAACAAGTCGGATTTCAAATCGGGTCTACCAATGTGTAACTAGAGCTATTTTTGTAACCCTTCGCCTGATTTTATGGCTTCGGTAAAAAATGTCAGAAGTTAGCAGATTCATTAAATTCAAAACAACTATCATTTTGACCACTAAACCAAAGACTTTGACAAAAATATATTAGATTAAAACTTCCCTCTACTTCTCTGCTTGTCAAATGCGGAGAAGGTTTATTCAGTATGGAATTTACGTTACAGCAGTTGTACTAAATGCACTACCATGTGTTTTTTAAACTTTCACAAACAACTGCCGTTTTGTCCCCTTTCCCAACATTTTACAGAAAACAATGTTTTCTATATAAAATCTACCCCTAATCTTCAGCTTTTCAAGCAACAAGTCGGATTTCAAATCGGGTCTACCAATCTGTAACTAGATCAATTTTTGTAACCCTTCGCCTGTTTTTCTGGCTTCTGTTAACCTGTCTAGGATCAGCGTGGCGCTAGCGGCACCCCCCCCCCCCCCCACTGAAAAACCAGTGCCGCGAAATTCAAAAAAAATATTTTTTTAAAATATTTAACTTTCACACATTAAAGTCCAATACAGCTAATGAAAGACACAGATCTTGTGAATCCAGTCAACATTTCCGATTTTTAAAATGTTTTACAGGGAAGACACAATATGTAAAGATGTACATCTATTACCTAAAAACACATTAGCATAATCCACCATCTTTTATTTGTCCACCAACACCAGTAGCCATCACCAATTCAGCTAAACTAAGATATTTATAGTCCCTAACCAACAAAAAAACTCATAAGATGACAGTCTGATAACATATTTATGGTATGGGATAGGTTTTGTTAGAAAAAAGTGCATATTTCAGGTAGATGGCATAGTTTACAATTGCACCCACCATCACAAATGGACTAGAATAATTACAATGAGCAACGTGTTTACCTAACTACTAATCATCAAACATTTCGTAAAAATACACAGCATACACGAATCGAAAGACACAGATCCTGTGAATACAGACAATATTTCAGATTTTCTAAGTGTCTTACAGCGAAAACACAATAAATCGTTATATTAGCTTAGCACATAGCAATTAGCAGCCCAGCATTGATTCTAGCCAAAGTGAGCGATAAAAGTCAACATCGCCAAAAGATATTAATTTTTTCACTAACCTTCTCAGAATTCTTCCGATGACACTCCTGTAACATCACATTACAACATGCATATACAGTTTGATCGAAAATGTTTATATTTAGCCACCAAAATCATGGTTAGACAATGTGAAATGTAACTCAGCTGGTCAGAATTTGTCCTTGCGCCACTTAGACAGTGATCTACTCTTATACATAAATACTCATAAACGTGACTAAAAAATATAGGGTGGACAGGGATTGATAGACAATTTAATTCTTAATACAATTGCGTTATTACATTTTTTAATTTATCCTTACTTTTCAATACAGTTTGCGCCAAGCGAAGCTACGTCAAAAAACATGGCGTCCTAAGCCACTAAAATGTTTCGACAGAAACACGATTTATCATAATAAAAATGTCCTACCTTGAGCTGTTCTTCCATCAGTATCTTGGGCAAAGGATCCTTTCTTGGGAGAAATCGTCTTTTGGTGGAAAGCTGTCCTCTTGCCATGTGGAAATGTCAACTGCGTTCGGGATGAACTGAAAAGCGTGCCCAACTTTTCACATCGTTGCAAAAATAAATGTCCCAAAATCGCACTAAACGGATATAAATTGCTATAAAACGCTTTAAATTAACTACTTTATGATGTTTGTAACTCCTATAACGAGTGAAAAGATGACCGGAGAAATATAACAGGCTAAACTAACGCTTGGAACAGGAGAGGGTCGGTGTCTTCCACGCGCGTTACGCAGCAAGAAAAGACTTGCTAGCTAAAGGTTTTTTTCATTTGTAGGGCCTGTGAACGAGCAATCGACCCCGTTGGAATCGTCATCACGTAAAGGCATCCAGGGGAAGACGTAAGAAGTGTCCGTATAGTCATAGCAACGACAGTGCCCTTTTAACTGACTTCAGAAAAGTGGCCAACATTTCTCAAATCTGACTCCATGTCAGGGAAATTGCTGTAGAATGGGCTCTGTTCCACTTAGAGACAAAATTTCAACTCCTATAGAAACTATAGACTGTTTTCTATCCAATAATAATAATAATATGCATATTGTACGATCAAGGATTTTGTGGGAAGCCGTTTAAAAAATTAGCCAAATTAGCATAAATAGTCTAAACAGCGCCCCCATCCCCAACAGGTTAAAAATGTCAGAAGTTAGCAGATTCATTAAATTCAAAACAACTATCATTTTGACCACTAAACCAAAGACTTTGACAAAAATATGTTAGATTAAAACTTCCCTCTACTTCTCTGCTTGTCAAATGCGGAGAAGGTTTATTCAGTATGGAATTTACATTACAGCAGTTTTACTAAATGCACTACCATGTGTTTTTTAAACTTTCACAAACAACTGCCGTTTTGTCCCCTTTCCCAACATTTTACAGAAAACAATGTTTTCTATATAAAATCTACCCCTACTCTTCAGCTTTTCAAGCAACAAGTCGGATTTCAAATTGGGTCTACCAATCTGTAACTAGAGCTATTTTTGTAACCCTTCGCCTGATTTTATGGCTTCGGTAAAAAATGTCAGAAGTTAGCAGATTCATTAAATTCAAAACAACTTTCACCAAACTGCCGTTTTGACCCCTTTCCCAACATTTTACAGAAAACAATGTTTTCTATATAAAATCTACCCCTACTCTTCTGCTTTTCAAGCAACAAGTCGGATTTCAAATCGGGTCTACCAATCTGTAACTAGAGCTATTTTTGTAACCCTTCGCCTGTTTTTCTGGCTTCGGTAAAGAATGTCAGAAGTTAGCAGATTCATTAAATTCAAAACAACTTTCACAAATACTGCCGTTTTAACCCCTTTCCCAAAATTTTACAGAAAACTATGTTTTCTATATAAAATCTACCCCTAATCTTCAGCTTTTCAAGCAACAAGTCGGATTTCAAATCGGGTCTACCAATCTGTAACTAGAGCTATTTTTGTAACCCTTCGCCTGTTTTTCTGGCTTCGGTAAAAAATGTCAGAAGTTAGCAGATTCATTAAATTCAAAACAACTTTCACAAAAACTGCCGTTTTGACCCCTTTCCCAACATTTCTATATAAAATCTACCCCTAATCTTCAGCTTTTCAAGCAAAAAGTCGGATTTCAAATCGGGTCTACCAATCTGTAACTAGAGCTATTTTTGTAACCCTTCGCCTGTTTTTCTGGCTTCGGTAAAAAAACAACTTTCACAAAAACTGCCGTTTTGACCCCTTTCCCAACATTTCTATATAAAATCTACCCCTAATCTTCTGCTTTTCAAGCAACAACTCGGATTTCAAATCGGGTCTACCAATCTGTAACTAGAGCTATTTCTGTAACCCTTCGCCTGTATTTCTGGCTTCGGTAAAAAATGTCAGAAGTTAGCAGATTCATTAAATTCAAAACAACTTTCACGAAAACTGCCGTTTTGACCCCTTTCCCAACATTTTACAGAAAACAATGTTTTCTATATAAAAACTGCCCCTAATCTTCAGCTTTTCAAGCAACAAGTCGGATTTCAAATCGGGTCTACCAATCTGTAACTAGAGCTATTTTTGTAACCCTTCGCCTGTTTTTCTGGCTTCGGTAAAGAATGTCAGAAGTTAGCAGATTCATTAAATTCAAAACAACTTTCACAAATACTGCCGTTTTAACCCCTTTCCCAAAATTTTACAGAAAACAATGTTTTCTATATAAAATCTACCCCTAATCTTCAGCTTTTCAAGCAACAAGTCGGATTTCAAATCGGGTCTACCAATCTGTAACTAGAGCTATTTTTGTAACCCTTCGCCTGTTTTTCTGGCTTCGGTAAAAAATGTCAGAAGTTAGCAGATTCATTAAATTCAAAACAACTTTCACAAAAACTGCCGTTTTGACCCCTTTCCCAACATTTTACAGAAAACAATGTTTTCTATATAAAATCTGCCCCTAATCTTCAGCTTTTCAAGCAACAAGTCGGATTTCAAATCGGGTCTACCAATCTGTAACTAGAGCTATTTTTTGTAACCCTTCGCCTGTTTTTCTGGCTTCGGTAAAAAATGTCAGAAGTTAGCAGATTCATTAAATTCAAAACAACTTTCACAAAAACTGCCGTTTTGACCCCTTTCGCAACATTTCTATATAAAATCTACCCCTAATCTTCTGCTTTTCAAGCAACAACTCAGATTTCAAATTGGGTCTACCAATCTGTAACTAGAGCTATTTTTGTAACCCTTCGCCTGTATTTCTGGCTTCGGTAAAAAATGTCAGAAGTTAGCAGATTCATTAAATTCAAAACAACTTTCACGAAAACTGCCGTTTTGACCCCTTTCCCAAAATTTTACAGAAAACAGTGTTTTCTATATAAAATCTATCCCTAATCAGCTTTTCAAGCAACAAGTCGGATTTCAAATCAGGTCTACCAATCTGTAACTAGAGCTATTTTTGTAACCCTTCGCCTGTTTTTCTGGCTTCGGTAAAAAATGTCAGAAGTTAGCAGATTCATTAAATTCAAAACAACTTTCACAAAAACTGCCGTTTTGACCCCTTTCCCAACATTTTACAGAAAACAATGTTTTCTATATAAAATCTACCCATAATCTTCAGCTTTTCAAGCAACAAGTCGGACTTCAAATCGGGTCTACCAATCTGTAACTAGAGCTATTTTTGTAACCCTTCGCCTGTTTTTCTGGCTTCGGTAAAAAATGTCAGAAGTTAGCAGATTCATTAAATTCAAAACAACTTTCACAAAAACTGCCTTTTTGACCCCTTTCCCAACATTTTACAGAAAACAATGTTTTCTATATAAAATCTACCCCTAATCTTCAGCTTTTCAAGCAACAAGTCGGATTTCAAATCGGGTCTACCAATCTGTAACTAGAGCTATTTTTGTAACCCTTCGCCTGTTTTTCTGGCTTCGGTAAAAAATGTCAGAAGTTAGCAGATTCATTAAATTCAAAACAACTTTCACAAAAACTGCCGTTTTGACCCCTTTCCCAACATTTTACAGAAAACAATGTTTTCTATATAAAATCTACCCATAATCTTCAGCTTTTCAAGCAACAAGTCGGACTTCAAATCGGGTCTACCAATCTGTAACTAGAGCTATTTTTGTAACCCTTCGCCTGTTTTTCTGGCTTCGGTAAAAAATGTCAGAAGTTAGCAGATTCATTAAATTCAAAAAATCTTTCACAAAAACTGCCTTTTTGACCCCTTTCCCAACATTTTACAGAAAACAATGTTTTCTATATAAAATCTACCCCTAATCTTCAGCTTTTCAAGCAACAAGTCGGATTTCAAATCGGGTCTACCAATCTGTAACTAGAGCTATTTTTGTAACCCTTCGCCTGTTTTTCTGGCTTCGGTAAAAAATGTCAGAAGTTAGCAGATTCATTAAATTCAAAACAGCTTTCACAAAAACTGCTGTTTTGACCCCTTTCCCAACATTTTATAGAAAACAATGTTTTCTATATAAAATCTACCCCTAATCTTCAGCTTTTCAAGCAACAAGTCGGATTTCAAATCGGGTCTACCAATCTGTAACTAGAGCTATTTTTGTAACCCTTCGCCTGTTTTTCTGGCTTCGGTAAAAAATGTCAGAAGTTAGCAGATTCATTAAATTCAAAACAACTTTCACAAAAACTGCCGTTTTGACCCCTTTCCCAACATTTTACAGAAAACAATGTTTTCTATATAAAATCTGCCCCTAATCTTCAGCTTTTCAAGCAACAAGTCGGATTTCAAATCGGGTCTACCAATCTGTAACTAGAGCTATTTTTTGTAACCCTTCGCCTGTTTTTCTGGCTTCGGTAAAAAATGTCAGAAGTTAGCAGATTCATTAAATTCAAAACAACTTTCACAAAAACTGCCGTTTTGACCCCTTTCGCAACATTTCTATATAAAATCTACCCCTAATCTTCTGCTTTTCAAGCAACAACTCAGATTTCAAATTGGGTCTACCAATCTGTAACTAGAGCTATTTTTGTAACCCTTCGCCTGTATTTCTGGCTTCGGTAAAAAATGTCAGAAGTTAGCAGATTCATTAAATTCAAAACAACTTTCACGAAAACTGCCGTTTTTTACCCCTTTCCCAAAATTTTACAGAAAACAGTGTTTTCTATATAAAATCTATCCCTAATCAGCTTTTCAAGCAACAAGTCGGATTTCAAATCAGGTCTACCAATCTGTAACTAGAGCTATTTTTGTAACCCTTCGCCTGTTTTTCTGGCTTCGGTAAAAAATGTCAGAAGTTAGCAGATTCATTAAATTCAAAACAACTTTCACAAAAACTGCCGTTTTGACCCCTTTCCCAACATTTTACAGAAAACAATGTTTTCTATATAAAATCTACCCATAATCTTCAGCTTTTCAAGCAACAAGTCGGACTTCAAATCGGGTCTACCAATCTGTAACTAGAGCTATTTTTGTAACCCTTCGCCTGTTTTTCTGGCTTCGGTAAAAAATGTCAGAAGTTAGCAGATTCATTAAATTCAAAACAACTTTCACAAAAACTGCCTTTTTGACCCCTTTCCCAACATTTTACAGAAAACAATGTTTTCTATATAAAATCTACCCCTAATCTTCAGCTTTTCAAGCAACAAGTCGGATTTCAAATCGGGTCTACCAATCTGTAACTAGAGCTATTTTTGTAACCCTTCGCCTGTTTTTCTGGCTTCGGTAAAAAATGTCAGAAGTTAGCAGATTCATTAAATTCAAAACAACTTTCACAAAAACTGCCGTTTTGACCCCTTTCCCAACATTTTACAGAAAACAATGTTTTCTATATAAAATCTACCCATAATCTTCAGCTTTTCAAGCAACAAGTCGGACTTCAAATCGGGTCTACCAATCTGTAACTAGAGCTATTTTTGTAACCCTTCGCCTGTTTTTCTGGCTTCGGTAAAAAATGTCAGAAGTTAGCAGATTCATTAAATTCAAAAAATCTTTCACAAAAACTGCCTTTTTGACCCCTTTCCCAACATTTTACAGAAAACAATGTTTTCTATATAAAATCTACCCCTAATCTTCAGCTTTTCAAGCAACAAGTCGGATTTCAAATCGGGTCTACCAATCTGTAACTAGAGCTATTTTTGTAACCCTTCGCCTGTTTTTCTGGCTTCGGTAAAAAATGTCAGAAGTTAGCAGATTCATTAAATTCAAAACAACTTTCACAAAAACTGCCGTTTTGACCCCTTTCCCAACATTTTACAGAAAACAATGTTTTCTATATAAAAACTGCCCCTAATCTTCAGCTTTTCAAGCAACAAGTCGGATTTCAAATCGGGTCTACCAATCTGTAACTAGAGCTATTTTTGTAACCCTTCGCCTGTTTTTCTGGCTTCGGTAAAAAATGTCCGAAGTTAGCAGATTCATTAAATTCAAAACAACTTTCACAAAAACTGCCGTTTTGACCCCTTTCCAAACATTTCTATATAAAATCTACCCCTAATCTTCAGCTTTTCAAGCAAAAAGTCGGATTTCAAATCGGGTCTACCAATCTGTAACTAGAGCTATTTTTGTAACCCTTCGCCTGTTTTTCTGGCTTCGGTAAAAAATGTCAGAAGTTAGCAGATTCATTAAATTCAAAACAACTTTCACAAAAACTGCCGTTTTGACCCCTTTCCCAACATTTCTATATAAAATCTACCCCTAATCTTCTGCTTTTCAAGCAACAACTCGGATTTCAAATCGGGTCTACCAATCTGTAACTAGAGCTATTTTTGTAACCCTTCGCCTGTATTTCTGGCTTCGGTAAAAAATGTCAGAAGTTAGCAGATTAATTAAATTCAAAACAACTTTCACGAAAACTGCCGTTTTGACCCCTTTCCCAACATTTTACAGAAAACAATGTTTTCTATATAAAAACTGCCCCTAATCTTCAGCTTTTCAAGCAACAAGTCGGATTTCAAATCGGGTCTACCAATCTGTAACTAGAGCTATTTTTGTAACCCTTCGCCTGTTTTTCTGGCTTCGGTAAAAAATGTCAGAAGTTAGCAGATTCATTAAATTCAAAACAACTTTCACAAAAACTGCCTTTTTGACCCCTTTCCCAACATTTTACAGAAAACAATGTTTTCTATATAAAATCTACCCCTAATCTTCAGCTTTTCAAGAAAAAAGTCGGATTTCAAATCGGGTCTACCAATCTGTAACTAGAGCTATTTTTGTAACCCTTCGCCTGTTTTTCTGGCTTCGGTAAAAAATGTCAGAAGTTAGCAGATTCATTAAATTCAAAACAACTTTCACAAAAACTGCCGTTTTGACCCCTTTCCCAACATTTTACAGAAAACAATATTTTCTATATAAAATCTACCCCTAATCTTCAGCTTTTCAAGAAAAAAGTCGGATTTCAAATCGGGTCTACCAATCTGTAACTAGAGCTATTTTTGTAACCCTTCGCCTGTTTTTCTGGCTTCGGTAAAAAATGTCAGAAGTTAGTAGATTCATTAAATTCAAAACAACTTTCACAAAAACTGCCGTTTTGACCCCTTTCCCAACATTTCTATATAAAATCTACCCCTAATCTTCTGCTTTTCAAGCAACAACTCGGATTTCAAATCGGGTCTACCAATCTGTAACTAGAGCTATTTTTGTAACCCTTCGCCTGTATTTCTGGCTTCGGTAAAAAATGTCAGAAGTTAGCAGATTCATTAAATTCAAAACAACTTTCACGAAAACTGCCGTTTTGACCCCTTTCCCAACATTTTACAGAAAACAATGTTTTCTATATAAAAACTGCCCCTAATCTTCAGCTTTTCAAGCAACAAGTCGGATTTCAAATCGGGTCTACCAATCTGTAACTAGAGCTATTTTTGTAACCCTTCGCCTGTTTTTCTGGCTTCGGTAAAAAATGTCAGAAGTTAGCAGATTCATTAAATTCAAAACAACTTTCACAAAAACTGCCGTTTTGACCCCTTTCCCAACATTTTACAGAAAACAATGTTTTCTATATAAAAACTGGGTTACAAAATGTTTTCTATATAAAATCTGCCCCTAATCTTCAGCTTTTCAAGCAACAAGTCGGATTTCAAATCGGGTCTACCAATCTGTAACTAGAGCTATTTTTGTAACCCTTCGCCTGTATTTCTGGCTTCGGTAAAAAAAGTCAGAAGTTAGCAGATTCATGAAATTCAAAACAACTTTCACGAAAACTGCCGTTTTGACCCCTTTCCCAAAATTTTACAGAAAACAGTGTTTTCTATATAAAATCTAGCCCTAATCAGCTTTTCAAGCAACAAGTCGGATTTCAAATCAGGTCTACCAATCTGTAACTAGAGCTATTTTTGTAACCCTTCGCCTGTTTTTCTGGCTTCGGTAAAAAATGTCAGAAGTTAGCAGATTCATTAAATTCAAAACAACTTTCACAAAAACTGCCGTTTTGACCCCTTTCCCAACATTTTACAGAAAACAATGTTTTCTATATAAAAACTGCCCCTAATCTTCAGCTTTTCAAGCAACAAGTCGGATTTCAAATCGGGTCTACCAATCTGTAACTAGAGCTATTTTTGTAACCCTTCGCCTGTTTTTCTGGCTTCGGTAAAGAATGTCAGAAGTTAGCAGATTCATTAAATTCAAAACAACTTTCACAAATACTGCCGTTTTAACCCCTTTCCCATAATTTTACAGAAAACAATGTTTTCTATATAAAATCTACCCCTAATCTTCAGCTTTTCAAGCAACAAGTCGGATTTCAAATCGGGTCTACCAATCTGTAACTAGAGCTATTTTTGTAACCCTTCGCCTGTTTTTCTGGCTTCGGTAAAAAATGTCAGAAGTTAGCAGATTCATTAAATTCAAAACAACTTTCACAAAAACTGCCGTTTTGACCCCTTTCCAAACATTTCTATATAAAATCTACCCCTAATCTTCTGCTTTTCAAGCAACAACTCGGATTTCAAATCGGGTCTACCAATCTGTAACTAGAGCTATTTTTGTAACCCTTCGCCTGTATTTCTGGCTTCGGTAAAAAATGTCAGAAGTTAGCAGATTCATTAAATTCAAAACAACTTTCACGAAAACTGCCGTTTTGACCCCTTTCCCAAAATTTTACAGAAAACAGTGTTTTCTATATAAAATCTACCCCTAATCAGCTTTTCAAGCAACAAGTCGGATTTCAAATCAGGTCTCCCAATCTGTAACTAGAGCTATTTTTGTAACCCTTCGCCTGTTTTTCTGGCTTCGGTAAAAAATGTCAGAAGTTAGCAGATTCATTAAATTCAAAACAACTTTCACAAAAACTGCCGTTTTGACCCCTTTCCCAACATTTTACAGAAAACAATGTTTTCTATATAAAATCTACCCCTAATCTTCAGCTTTTCAAGCAAAAAGTCGGACTTCAAATCGGGTCTACCAATCTGTAACTAGAGCTATTTTTGTAACCCTTCGCCTGTTTTTCTGGCTTCGGTAAAAAATGTCAGAAGTTAGCAGATTCATTAAATTCAAAACAACTTTCACAAAAACTGCCGTTTTGACCCCTTTCCAAACATTTCTATATAAAATCTACCCCTAATCTTCAGCTTTTCAAGCAAAAAGTCGGATTTCAAATCGGGTCTACCAATCTGTAACTAGAGCTATTTTTGTAACCCTTCGCCTGTTTTTCTGGCTTCGGTAAAAAATGTCAGAAGTTAGCAGATTCATTAAATTCAAAACAACTTTCACAAAAACTGCCGTTTTGACCCCTTTCCCAACATTTTACAGAAAACAATGTTTTCTATATAAAATCTACCCCTAATCTTCAGCTTTTCAAGAAAAAAGTCGGATTTCAAATCGGGTCTACCAATCTGTAACTAGAGCTATTTTTGTAACCCTTCGCCTGTTTTTCTGGCTTCGGTAAAAAATGTCAGAAGTTAGCAGATTCATTAAATTCAAAACAACTTTCACAAAAACTGCCGTTTTGACCCCTTTCCCAACATTTTACAGAAAACAATATTTTCTATATAAAATCTACCCCTAATCTTCAGCTTTTCAAGAAAAAAGTCGGATTTCAAATCGGGTCTACCAATCTGTAACTAGAGCTATTTTTGTAACCCTTCGCCTGTTTTTCTGGCTTCGGTAAAAAATGTCAGAAGTTAGCAGATTCATTAAATTCAAAACAACTTTCACAAAAACTGCCGTTTTGACCCCTTTCCCAACATTTCTATATAAAATCTACCCCTAATCTTCTGCTTTTCAAGCATCAACTCGGATTTCAAATCGGGTCTACCAATCTGTAACTAGAGCTATTTTTGTAACCCTTCGCCTGTATTTCTGGCTTCGGTAAAAAATGTCAGAAGTTAGCAGATTCATTAAATTCAAAACAACTTTCACGAAAACTGCCGTTTTGACCCCTTTCCCAACATTTTACAGAAAACAATGTTTTCTATATAAAAACTGCCCCTAATCTTCAGCTTTTCAAGCAACAAGTCGGATTTCAAATCGGGTCTACCAATCTGTAACTAGAGGTATTTTTGTAACCCTTCGCCTGTTTTTCTGGCTTCGGTAAAGAATGTCAGAAGTTAGCAGATTCATTAAATTCAAAACAACTTTCACAAATACTGCCGTTTTAACCCCTTTCCCAAAATTTTACAGAAAACAATGTTTTCTATATAAAATCTACCCCTAATCTTCAGCTTTTCAAGCAACAAGTCGGATTTCAAATCGGGTCTACCAATCTGTAACTAGAGCTATTTTTGTAACCCTTCGCCTGTTTTTCTGGCTTCGGTAAAAAATGTCAGAAGTTAGCAGATTCATTAAATTCAAAACAACTTTCACAAAAACTGCCGTTTTGACCCCTTTCCCAACATTTTACAGAAAACAATGTTTTCTATATAAAATCTGCCCCTAATCTTCAGCTTTTCAAGCAACAAGTCGGATTTCAAATCGGGTCTACCAATCTGTATCTAGAGCTATTTTTGTAACCCTTCGCCTGTTTTTCTGGCTTCGGTAAAAAATGTCAGAAGTTAGCAGATTCATTAAATTCAAAACAACTTTCACAAAAACTGCCGTTTTGACCCCTTTCCAAACATTTCTATATAAAATCTACCCCTAATCTTCTGCTTTTCAAGCAACAACTCGGATTTCAAATCGGGTCTACCAATCTGTAACTAGAGCTATTTTTGTAACCCTTCGCCTGTATTTCTGGCTTCGGTAAAAAATGTCAGAAGTTAGCAGATTCATTAAATTCAAAACAACTTTCACGAAAACTGCCGTTTTGACCCCTTTCCCAAAATTTTACAGAAAACAGTGTTTTCTATATAAAATCTACCCCTAATCAGCTTTTCAAGCAACAAGTCGGATTTCAAATCAGGTCTCCCAATCTGTAACTAGAGCTATTTTTGTAACCCTTCGCCTGTTTTTCTGGCTTCGGTAAAAAATGTCAGAAGTTAGCAGATTCATTAAATTCAAAACAACTTTCACAAAAACTGCCGTTTTGACCCCTTTCCCAACATTTTACAGAAAACAATGTTTTCTATATAAAAACTGCGCCTAATCTTCAGCTTTTCAAGCAACAAGTCGGATTTCAAATCGGGTCTACCAATCTGTAACTAGAGCTATTTTTGTAACCCTTCGCCTGTTTTTCTGGCTTCGGTAAAGAATGTCAGAAGTTAGCAGATTCATTAAATTCAAAACAACTTTCACAAATACTGCCGTTTTAACCCCTTTCCCAAAATTTTACAGAAAACAATGTTTTCTATATAAAATCTACCCCTAATCTTCAGCTTTTCAAGCAACAAGTCGGATTTCAAATCGGGTCTACCAATCTGTAACTAGAGCTATTTTTGTAACCCTTCGCCTGTTTTTCTGGCTTCGGTAAAAAATGTCAGAAGTTAGCAGATTCATTAAATTCAAAACAACTTTCACAAAAACTGCCGTTTTGACCCCTTTCCCAACATTTTACAGAAAACAATGTTTTCTATATAAAATCTGCCCCTAATCTTCAGCTTTTCAAGCAACAAGTCGGATTTCAAATCGGGTCTACCAATCTGTATCTAGAGCTATTTTTGTAACCCTTCGCCTGTTTTTCTGGCTTCGGTAAAAAATGTCAGAAGTTAGCAGATTCATTAAATTCAAAACAACTTTCACAAAAACTGCCGTTTTGACCCCTTTCCAAACATTTCTATATAAAATCTACCCCTAATCTTCTGCTTTTCAAGCAACAACTCGGATTTCAAATCGGGTCTACCAATCTGTAACTAGAGCTATTTTTGTAACCCTTCGCCTGTATTTCTGGCTTCGGTAAAAAATGTCAGAAGTTAGCAGATTCATTAAATTCAAAACAACTTTCACGAAAACTGCCGTTTTGACCCCTTTCCCAAAATTTTACAGAAAACAGTGTTTTCTATATAAAATCTACCCCTAATCAGCTTTTCAAGCAACAAGTCGGATTTCAAATCAGGTCTCCCAATCTGTAACTAGAGCTATTTTTGTAACCCTTCGCCTGTTTTTCTGGCTTCGGTAAAGAATGTCAGAAGTTAGCAGATTCATTAACCTCTACTGCCTCAGAAACCCGGATCCGGGAGCACCCCCCACCCCCCACACACTGTTTAGCATAGCTAGCATAGCTTCACAAGTAGATAGTAGCATCTAAATATCATTAAATCACAAGTCCAAGACACCAGATGAAAGATACAGATCTTGTGAATAAAGCCACCATTTCAGATTTTTAAAATGTTTTACAGGGAAGACACAATATGTAAAGATGTAAATCTATTAGCTAAAAACACATTAGCATAATCCACCATCTTTTATTTGTCCACCAACACCAGTAGCTATCACCAATTCGGCTAAACTAAGATATTTATAGCCCCTAACCAAGAAAAAACCTCATCAGATGACAGTCTGATAACATATTTATGGTATGGGATAGGTTTTGTTAGAAAAATGTGCATATTTCAGGTAGCTGCCATAGGTTACAATTGCACCCACCATCACAAATGGACTAGAATAATTACAATGAGCAACGTGTTTACCTAACTACTAATCATCAAACATTTCGTAAAAATACACAGCATACACTAATCGAAAGACACAGATCCTGTGAATACAGACAATATTTCAGATTTTCTAAGTGTCTTACAGCGAAAACACAATAAATCGTTATATTAGCGTAGCACATAGCACATAGCAGCCCAGCATTGATTCTAGCCAAAGTGAGCGATAAAAGTCAACATCGCCAAAAGATATTAATTTTTTCACTAACCTTCTCAGAATTCTTCCGATGACACTCCTGTAACATCATTTTACAATATACATATACAGTTTGTTCGAAAAGGTGCATATTTAGCCATACAAAACCGTGGTTACACAATGAAAATAGTAGCAAAACAAGCCTGAAAATGTCGGTCGCCATCTTTCAGAGTGATCTAGTTTAATTAATAGCTAATCATATACTTGACTAAAAAATACAGGGTTTACAGGAATCGAAAGACAAATTAGTTCTTAATGCAACCGCTGATTTACATTTTTAAAATTATCCTTACTTTTCAATACAGGGTTCGCCAAGTGAAGCTATACCAAACAAAATGGCGAAATATGCGTTTAAAATATTTCGACAGAAACACGATTTATCATATTAAATATTGCTTACTTTGAGCTGTTCTTCCATCAGATTCTTGGGCAATGTATCCTTTCTATGTTATAAACGTCTTTTGGTCGATAGATGTCCTCTGTCCTTCGAAATGTCCACCACCAACGACCGACACCCCAAAACGTGTCCAAAGTTTCAGAGTGCACAACAAATAAATTCCTTCAAAATCGCACTAAACGGATATAAATTGCTATAAAACGGTTCAAATTAACTACATTATGATGTTTTTAACACCTAAAACGAGTAAAAACATGACCGGAGAAATATTGCTGGTTAGAAAACGATTTGGAACGAGGCAGGTCCGATGCCCTTCACGCTTCAGGCGCACGACGAGAAAGGGCGGTCTCTATACATTTTGGTCTTTTATACTGGCTGTGAATATCCCATCGATTCCATTGAAAGCGTGATGACGTACAGACACCCAGAGGAAGACGTAGGCAGTGTCGGTTTCTTCATAGCATTCACTGTCGCCTTAAAAACAGACCCCAGATCAGAGGTAAAAAAATTTGAAATCTGAACCCTGTCATGAAAAGTGCTGTAGAAATTGTTCTGTACCACTCAAAGACAAAATTTCAACTTCTATAGAAACTAGAAGGTGTTTTCTATCCAATAATAACAATAATATGCATATTGTACGATCAAGAATTTAGCACGAGGCAGTTTAATTTGGAGACACAAATATGCTAATGCGGAACAGCACCCCCTATAGTTCCAAGAAGTTAAATTCAAAACAACTTTCACAAATACTGCCGTTTTAACCCCTTTCCCAAAATTTTACAGAAAACAATGTTTTCTATATAAAATCTACCCCTAATCTTCAGCTTTTCAAGCAACAAGTCGGATTTCAAATCGGGTCTACCAATCTGTAACTAGAGCTATTTTTGTAACCCTTCGCCTGTTTTTCTGGCTTCGGTAAAAAATGTCAGAAGTTAGCAGATTCATTAAATTCAAAACAACTTTCACAAAAACTGCCGTTTTGACCCCTTTCCCAACATTTTACAGAAAACAATGTTTTCTATATAAAATCTGCCCCTAATCTTCAGCTTTTCAAGCAACAAGTCGGATTTCAAATCGGGTCTACCAATCTGTATCTAGAGCTATTTTTGTAACCCTTCGCCTGTTTTTCTGGCTTCGGTAAAAAATGTCAGAAGTTAGCAGATTCATTAAATTCAAAACAACTTTCACAAAAACTGCCGTTTTGACCCCTTTCCAAACATTTCTATATAAAATCTACCCCTAATCTTCTGCTGTTCAAGCAACAACTCGGATTTCAAATCGGGTCTACCAATCTGTAACTAGAGCTATTTTTGTAACCCTTCGCCTGTATTTCTGGCTTCGGTAAAAAATGTCAGAAGTTAGCAGATTCATTAAATTCAAAACAACTTTCACGAAAACTGCCGTTTTGACCCCTTTCCCAAAATTTTACAGAAAACAGTGTTTTCTATATAAAATCTACCCCTAATCAGCTTTTCAAGCAACAAGTCGGATTTCAAATCAGGTCTCCCAATCTGTAACTAGAGCTATTTTTGTAACCCTTCGCCTGTTTTTCTGGCTTCGGTAAAGAATGTCAGAAGTTAGCAGATTCATTAAATTCAAAACAACTTTCACAAATACTGCCGTTTTAACCCCTTTCCCAAAATTTTACAGAAAACAATGTTTTCTATATAAAATCTACCCCTAATCTTCAGCTTTTCAAGCAACAAGTCGGATTTCAAATCGGGTCTACCAATCTGTAACTAGAGCTATTTTTGTAACCCTTCGCCTGTTTTTCTGGCTTCGGTAAAAAATGTCAGAAGTTAGCAGATTCATTAAATTCAAAACAACTTTCACAAAAACTGCCGTTTTGACCCCTTTCCCAACATTTTACAGAAAACAATGT
This sequence comes from Salvelinus fontinalis, assembly GCF_029448725.1. Lineage (NCBI taxonomy): Eukaryota > Metazoa > Chordata > Actinopteri > Salmoniformes > Salmonidae > Salvelinus > Salvelinus fontinalis. The sequence continues at coordinate 255,954 of NW_026600403.1, read as the reverse complement.
TTTCTATATAAAATCTGCCCCTAATCTTCAGCTTTTCAAGCAACAAGTCGGATTTCAAATCGGGTCTACCAATCTGTATCTAGAGCTATTTTTGTAACCCTTCGCCTGTTTTTCTGGCTTCGGTAAAAAATGTCAGAAGTTAGCAGATTCATTAAATTCAAAACAACTTTCACAAAAACTGCCGTTTTGACCCCTTTCCAAACATTTCTATATAAAATCTACCCCTAATCTTCTGCTTTTCAAGCAACAACTCGGATTTCAAATCGGGTCTACCAATCTGTAACTAGAGCTATTTTTGTAACCCTTCGCCTGTATTTCTGGCTTCGGTAAAAAATGTCAGAAGTTAGCAGATTCATTAAATTCAAAACAACTTTCACGAAAACTGCCGTTTTGACCCCTTTCCCAAAATTTTACAGAAAACAGTGTTTTCTATATAAAATCTACCCCTAATCAGCTTTTCAAGCAACAAGTCAGATTTCAAATCAGGTCTCCCAATCTGTAACTAGAGCTATTTTTGTAACCCTTCGCCTGTTTTTCTGGCTTCGGTAAAAAATGTCAGAAGTTAGCAGATTCATTAAATTCAAAACAACTTTCACAAAAACTGCCGTTTTGACCCCTTTCCCAACATTTTACAGAAAACAATGTTTTCTATATAAAATCTACCCATAATCTTCAGCTTTTCAAGCAACAAGTCGGACTTCAAATCGGGTCTACCAATCTGTAACTAGAGCTATTTTTGTAACCCTTCGCCTGTTTTTCTGGCTTCGGTAAAAAATGTCAGAAGTTAGCAGATTCATTAAATTCAAAACAACTTTCACAAAAACTGCCGTTTTCACCCCTTTCCCAACATTTTACAGAAAACAATGTTTTCTATATAAAATCTGCCCCTAATCTTCAGCTTTTCAAGCAAAAAGTCGGATTTCAAATCGGGTCTACCAATCTGTATCTAGAGCTATTTTTGTAACCCTTCGCCTGTTTTTCTGGCTTCGGTAAAAAATGTCAGAAGTTAGCAGATTCATTAAATTCAAAACAACTTTCACAAAAACTGCCGTTTTGACCCCTTTCCAAACATTTCTATATAAAATCTACCCCTAATCTTCTGCTTTTCAAGCAACAACTCGGATTTCAAATCGGGTCTACCAATCTGTAACTAGAGCTATTTTTGTAACCCTTCGCCTGTATTTCTGGCTTCGGTAAAAAATGTCAGAAGTTAGCAGATTCATTAAATTCAAAACAACTTTCACGAAAACTGCCGTTTTGACCCCTTTCCCAAAATTTTACAGAAAACAGTGTTTTCTATATAAAATCTACCCCTAATCAGCTTTTCAAGCAACAAGTCGGATTTCAAATCAGGTCTCCCAATCTGTAACTAGAGCTATTTTTGTAACCCTTCGCCTGTTTTTCTGGCTTCGGTAAAGAATGTCAGAAGTTAGCAGATTCATTAAATTCAAAACAACTTTCACAAATACTGCCGTTTTAACCCCTTTCCCAAAATTTTACAGAAAACAATGTTTTCTATATAAAATCTACCCCTAATCTTCAGCTTTTCAAGCAACAAGTCGGATTTCAAATCGGGTCTACCAATCTGTAACTAGAGCTATTTTTGTAACCCTTCGCCTGTTTTTCTGGCTTCGGTAAAAAATGTCAGAAGTTAGCAGATTCATTAAATTCAAAACAACTTTCACAAAAACTGCCGTTTTGACCCCTTTCCCAACATTTTACAGAAAACAATGTTTTCTATATAAAATCTGCCCCTAATCTTCAGCTTTTCAAGCAACAAGTCGGATTTCAAATCGGGTCTACCAATCTGTATCTAGAGCTATTTTTGTAACCCTTCGCCTGTTTTTCTGGCTTCGGTAAAAAATGTCAGAAGTTAGCAGATTCATTAAATTCAAAACAACTTTCACAAAAACTGCCGTTTTGACCCCTTTCCAAACATTTCTATATAAAATCTACCCCTAATCTTCTGCTTTTCAAGCAACAACTCGGATTTCAAATCGGGTCTACCAATCTGTAACTAGAGCTATTTTTGTAACCCTTCGCCTGTATTTCTGGCTTCGGTAAAAAATGTCAGAAGTTAGCAGATTCATTAAATTCAAAACAACTTTCACGAAAACTGCCGTTTTGACCCCTTTCCCAAAATTTTACAGAAAACAGTGTTTTCTATATAAAATCTACCCCTAATCAGCTTTTCAAGCAACAAGTCAGATTTCAAATCAGGTCTCCCAATCTGTAACTAGAGCTATTTTTGTAACCCTTCGCCTGTTTTTCTGGCTTCGGTAAAAAATGTCAGAAGTTAGCAGATTCATTAAATTCAAAACAACTTTCACAAAAACTGCCGTTTTGACCCCTTTCCCAACATTTTACAGAAAACAATGTTTTCTATATAAAATCTACCCATAATCTTCAGCTTTTCAAGCAACAAGTCGGACTTCAAATCGGGTCTACCAATCTGTAACTAGAGCTATTTTTGTAACCCTTCGCCTGTTTTTCTGGCTTCGGTAAAAAATGTCAGAAGTTAGCAGATTCATTAAATTCAAAACAACTTTCACAAAAACTGCCGTTTTCACCCCTTTCCCAACATTTTACAGAAAACAATGTTTTCTATATAAAATCTACCCCTAATCTTCAGCTTTTCAAGCAAAAAGTCGGATTTCAAATCGGGTCTACCAATCTGTAACTAGAGCTATTTTTGTAACCCTTCGCCTGTTTTTCTGGCTTCGGTAAAAAATGTCAGAAGTTAGCAGATTCATTAAATTCAAAACAACTTTCACAAAAACTGCCGTTTTGACCCCTTTCCAAACATTTCTATATAAAATCTACCCCTAATCTTCTGCTTTTCAAGCAACAACTCGGATTTCAAATCGGGTCTACCAATCTGTAACTAGAGCTATTTTTGTAACCCTTCGCCTGTATTTCTGGCTTCGGTAAAAAATGTCAGAAGTTAGCAGATTCATTAAATTCAAAACAACTTTCACGAAAACTGCCGTTTTGACCCCTTTCCCAAAATTTTACAGAAAACAGTGTTTTCTATATAAAATCTACCCCTAATCAGCTTTTCAAGCAACAAGTCGGATTTCAAATCAGGTCTCCCAATCTGTAACTAGAGCTATTTTTGTAACCCTTCGCCTGTTTTTCTGGCTTCGGTAAAAAATGTCAGAAGTTAGCAGATTCATTAAATTCAAAACAACTTTCACAAAAACTGCCGTTTTGACCCCTTTCCCAACATTTTACAGAAAACAATGTTTTCTATATAAAATCTACCCATAATCTTCAGCTTTTCAAGCAACAAGTCGGACTTAAAATCGGGTCTACCAATCTGTAACTAGAGCTATTTTTGTAACCCTTCGCCTGTTTTTCTGGCTTCGGTAAAAAATGTCAGAAGTTAGCAGATTCATTAAATTCAAAACAACTTTCACAAAAACTGCCGTTTTCACCCCTTTCCCAACATTTTACAGAAAACAATGTTTTCTATATAAAATCTACCCCTAATCTTCAGCTTTTCAAGCAAAAAGTCGGATTTCAAATCGGGTCTACCAATCTGTAACTAGAGCTATTTTTGTAACCCTTCGCCTGTTTTTCTGGCTTCGGTAAAAAATGTCAGAAGTTAGCAGATTCATTAAATTCAAAACAACTTTCACAAAAACTGCCGTTTTGACCCCTTTCCAAACATTTCTATATAAAATCTACCCCTAATCTTCTGCTTTTCAAGCAACAACTCGGATTTCAAATCGGGTCTACCAATCTGTAACTAGAGCTATTTTTGTAACCCTTCGCCTGTACTTCTGGCTTCGGTAAAAAATGTCAGAAGTTAGCAGATTCATTAAATTCAAAACAACTTTCACGAAAACTGCCGTTTTGACCCCTTTCCCAAAATTTTACAGAAAACAGTGTTTTCTATATAAAATCTACCCCTAATCAGCTTTTCAAGCAACAAGTCAGATTTCAAATCAGGTCTCCCAATCTGTAACTAGAGCTATTTTTGTAACCCTTCGCCTGTTTTTCTGGCTTCGGTAAAAAATGTCAGAAGTTAGCAGATTCATTAAATTCAAAACAACTTTCACAAAAACTGCCGTTTTGACCCCTTTCCCAACATTTTACAGAAAACAATGTTTTCTATATAAAATCTACCCATAATCTTCAGCTTTTCAAGCAACAAGTCGGACTTCAAATCGGGTCTACCAATCTGTAACTAGAGCTATTTTTGTAACCCTTCGCCTGTTTTTCTGGCTTCGGTAAAAAATGTCAGAAGTTAGCAGATTCATTAAATTCAAAACAACTTTCACAAAAACTGCCGTTTTCACCCCTTTCCCAACATTTTACAGAAAACAATGTTTTCTATATAAAATCTACCCCTAATCTTCAGCTTTTCAAGCAAAAAGTCGGATTTCAAATCGGGTCTACCAATCTGTAACTAGAGCTATTTTTGTAACCCTTCGCCTGTTTTTCTGGCTTCGGTAAAAAATGTCAGAAGTTAGCAGATTCATTAAATTCAAAACAACTTTCACAAAAACTGCCGTTTTGACCCCTTTCCAAACATTTCTATATAAAATCTACCCCTAATCTTCTGCTTTTCAAGCAACAACTCGGATTTCAAATCGGGTCTACCAATCTGTAACTAGAGCTATTTTTGTAACCCTTCGCCTGTATTTCTGGCTTCGGTAAAAAATGTCAGAAGTTAGCAGATTCATTAAATTCAAAACAACTTTCACGAAAACTGCCGTTTTGACCCCTTTCCCAAAATTTTACAGAAAACAGTGTTTTCTATATAAAATCTACCCCTAATCAGCTTTTCAAGCAACAAGTCGGATTTCAAATCAGGTCTCCCAATCTGTAACTAGAGCTATTTTTGTAACCCTTCGCCTGTTTTTCTGGCTTCGGTAAAAAATGTCAGAAGTTAGCAGATTCATTAAATTCAAAACAACTTTCACAAAAACTGCCGTTTTGACCCCTTTCCCAACATTTTACAGAAAACAATGTTTTCTATATAAAATCTACCCATAATCTTCAGCTTTTCAAGCAACAAGTCGGACTTAAAATCGGGTCTACCAATCTGTAACTAGAGCTATTTTTGTAACCCTTCGCCTGTTTTTCTGGCTTCGGTAAAAAATGTCAGAAGTTAGCAGATTCATTAAATTCAAAACAACTTTCACAAAAACTGCCGTTTTCACCCCTTTCCCAACATTTTACAGAAAACAATGTTTTCTATATAAAATCTACCCCTAATCTTCAGCTTTTCAAGCAAAAAGTCGGATTTCAAATCGGGTCTACCAATCTGTAACTAGAGCTATTTTTGTAACCCTTCGCCTGTTTTTCTGGCTTCGGTAAAAAATGTCAGAAGTTAGCAGATTCATTAAATTCAAAACAACTTTCACAAAAACTGCCGTTTTGACCCCTTTCCCAACATTTCTATATAAAATCTACCCCTAATCTTCTGCTTTTCAAGCAACAACTCGGATTTCAAATCGGGTCTACCAATCTGTAACTAGAGCTATTTTTGTAACCCTTCGCCTGTATTTCTGGCTTCGGTAAAAAATGTCAGAAGTTAGCAGATTCATTAAATTCAAAACAACTTTCACAAATACTGCCGTTTTAACCCCTTTCCCAAAATTTTACAGAAAACAATGTTTTCTATATAAAATCTACCCCTAATCTTCAGCTTTTCAAGCAACAAGTCGGATTTCAAATCGGGTCTACCAATCTGTAACTAGAGCTATTTTTGTAACCCTTCGCCTGTTTTTCTGGCTTCGGTAAAAAATGTCAGAAGTTAGCAGATTCATTAAATTCAAAACAACTTTCACAAAAACTGCCGTTTTGACCCCTTTCCCAACATTTTACAGAAAACAATGTTTTCTATATAAAATCTGCCCCTAATCTTCAGCTTTTCAAGCAACAAGTCGGATTTCAAATCGGGTCTACCAATCTGTATCTAGAGCTATTTTTGTAACCCTTCGCCTGTTTTTCTGGCTTCGGTAAAAAATGTCAGAAGTTAGCAGATTCATTAAATTCAAAACAACTTTCACAAAAACTGCCGTTTTGACCCCTTTCCAAACATTTCTATATAAAATCTACCCCTAATCTTCTGCTTTTCAAGCAACAACTCGGATTTCAAATCGGGTCTACCAATCTGTAACTAGAGCTATTTTTGTAACCCTTCGCCTGTATTTCTGGCTTCGGTAAAAAATGTCAGAAGTTAGCAGATTCATTAAATTCAAAACAACTTTCACGAAAACTGCCGTTTTGACCCCTTTCCCAAAATTTTACAGAAAACAGTGTTTTCTATATAAAATCTACCCCTAATCAGCTTTTCAAGCAACAAGTCGGATTTCAAATCAGGTCTCCCAATCTGTAACTAGAGCTATTTTTGTAACCCTTCGCCTGTTTTTCTGGCTTCGGTAAAAAATGTCAGAAGTTAGCAGATTCATTAAATTCAAAACAACTTTCACAAAAACTGCCGTTTTGACCCCTTTCCCAACATTTTACAGAAAACAATGTTTTCTATATAAAATCTACCCATAATCTTCAGCTTTTCAAGCAACAAGTCGGACTTCAAATCGGGTCTACCAATCTGTAACTAGAGCTATTTTTGTAACCCTTCGCCTGTTTTTCTGGCTTCGGTAAAAAATGTCAGAAGTTAGCAGATTCATTAAATTCAAAACAACTTTCACAAAAACTGCCGTTTTCACCCCTTTCCCAACATTTTACAGAAAACAATGTTTTCTATATAAAATCTACCCCTAATCTTCAGCTTTTCAAGCAAAAAGTCGGATTTCAAATCGGGTCTACCAATCTGTAACTAGAGCTATTTTTGTAACCCTTCGCCTGTTTTTCTGGCTTCGGTAAAAAATGTCAGAAGTTAGCAGATTCATTAAATTCAAAACAACTTTCACAAAAACTGCCGTTTTGACCCCTTTCCAAACATTTCTATATAAAATCTACCCCTAATCTTCTGCTTTTCAAGCAACAACTCGGATTTCAAATCGGGTCTACCAATCTGTAACTAGAGCTATTTTTGTAACCCTTCGCCTGTACTTCTGGCTTCGGTAAAAAATGTCAGAAGTTAGCAGATTCATTAAATTCAAAACAACTTTCACGAAAACTGCCGTTTTGACCCCTTTCCCAAAATTTTACAGAAAACAGTGTTTTCTATATAAAATCTACCCCTAATCAGCTTTTCAAGCAACAAGTCAGATTTCAAATCAGGTCTCCCAATCTGTAACTAGAGCTATTTTTGTAACCCTTCGCCTGTTTTTCTGGCTTCGGTAAAAAATGTCAGAAGTTAGCAGATTCATTAAATTCAAAACAACTTTCACAAAAACTGCCGTTTTGACCCCTTTCCCAACATTTTACAGAAAACAATGTTTTCTATATAAAATCTACCCCTAATCTTCAGCTTTTCAAGCAACAAGTCGGATTTCAAATCGGGTCTACCAATCTGTAACTAGAGCTATTTTTGTAACCCTTCGCCTGTTTTTCTGGCTTCGGTAAAAAATGTCAGAAGTTAGCAGATTCATTAAATTCAAAACAACTTTCACAAAAACTGCCGTTTTGACCCCTTTCCCAACATTTTACAGAAAACAATGTTTTCTATATAAAATCTACCCCTAATCTTCAGCTTTTCAAGCAAAAAGTCGGATTTCAAATCGGGTCTACCAATCTGTAACTAGAGCTATTTTTGTAACCCTTCGCCTGTTTTTCTGGCTTCGGTAAAAAATGTCAGAAGTTAGCAGATTCATTAAATTCAAAACAACTTTCACAAAAACTGCCGTTTTGACCCCTTTCCAAACATTTCTATATAAAATCTACCCCTAATCTTCTGCTTTTCAAGCAACAACTCGGATTTCAAATCGGGTCTACCAATCTGTAACTAGAGCTATTTTTGTAACCCTTCGCCTGTATTTCTGGCTTCGGTAAAAAATGTCAGAAGTTAGCAGATTCATTAAATTCAAAACAACTTTCACGAAAACTGCCGTTTTGACCCCTTTCCCAAAATTTTACAGAAAACAGTGTTTTCTATATAAAATCTACCCCTAATCAGCTTTTCAAGCAACAAGTCGGATTTCAAATCAGGTCTCCCAATCTGTAACTAGAGCTATTTTTGTAACCCTTCGCCTGTTTTTCTGGCTTCGGTAAAAAATGTCAGAAGTTAGCAGATTCATTAAATTCAAAACAACTTTCACAAAAACTGCCGTTTTGACCCCTTTCCCAACATTTTACAGAAAACAATGTTTTCTATATAAAATCTACCCATAATCTTCAGCTTTTCAAGCAACAAGTCGGACTTAAAATCGGGTCTACCAATCTGTAACTAGAGCTATTTTTGTAACCCTTCGCCTGTTTTTCTGGCTTCGGTAAAAAATGTCAGAAGTTAGCAGATTCATTAAATTCAAAACAACTTTCACAAAAACTGCCGTTTTCACCCCTTTCCCAACATTTTACAGAAAACAATGTTTTCTATATAAAATCTACCCCTAATCTTCAGCTTTTCAAGCAAAAAGTCGGATTTCAAATCGGGTCTACCAATCTGTAACTAGAGCTATTTTTGTAACCCTTCGCCTGTTTTTCTGGCTTCGGTAAAAAATGTCAGAAGTTAGCAGATTCATTAAATTCAAAACAACTTTCACAAAAACTGCCGTTTTGACCCCTTTCCCAACATTTCTATATAAAATCTACCCCTAATCTTCTGCTTTTCAAGCAACAACTCGGATTTCAAATCGGGTCTACCAATCTGTAACTAGAGCTATTTTTGTAACCCTTCGCCTGTATTTCTGGCTTCGGTAAAAAATGTCAGAAGTTAGCAGATTCATTAAATTCAAAACAACTTTCACAAATACTGCCGTTTTAACCCCTTTCCCAAAATTTTACAGAAAACAATGTTTTCTATATAAAATCTACCCCTAATCTTCAGCTTTTCAAGCAACAAGTCGGATTTCAAATCGGGTCTACCAATCTGTAACTAGAGCTATTTTTGTAACCCTTCGCCTGTTTTTCTGGCTTCGGTAAAAAATGTCAGAAGTTAGCAGATTCATTAAATTCAAAACAACTTTCACAAAAACTGCCGTTTTGACCCCTTTCCCAACATTTTACAGAAAACAATGTTTTCTATATAAAATCTACCCCTAATCTTCAGCTTTTCAAGCAACAAGTCGGATTTCAAATCGGGTCTACCAATCTGTAACTAGAGCTATTTTTGTAACCCTTCGCCTGTTTTTCTGGCTTCGGTAAAAAATGTCAGAAGTTAGCAGATTCATTAAATTCAAAACAACTTTCACAAAAACTGCCGTTTTGACCCCTTTCCAAACATTTCTATATAAAATCTACCCCTAATCTTCTGCTTTTCAAGCAACAACTCGGATTTCAAATCGGGTCTACCAATCTGTAACTAGAGCTATTTTTGTAACCCTTCGCCTGTATTTCTGGCTTCGGTAAAAAATGTCAGAAGTTAGCAGATTCATTAAATTCAAAACAACTTTCACGAAAACTGCCGTTTTGACCCCTTTCCCAAAATTTTACAGAAAACAGTGTTTTCTATATAAAATCTACCCCTAATCAGCTTTTCAAGCAACAAGTCGGATTTCAAATCAGGTCTCCCAATCTGTAACTAAAGCTATTTTTGTAACCCTTCGCCTGTTTTTCTGGCTTCGGTAAAAAATGTCAGAAGTTAGCAGATTCATTAAATTCAAAACAACTTTCACAAAAACTGCCGTTTTGACCCCTTTCCCAACATTTTACAGAAAACAATGTTTTCTATATAAAATCTACCCATAATCTTCAGCTTTTCAAGCAACAAGTCGGACTTCAAATCGGGTCTACCAATCTGTAACTAGAGCTATTTTTGTAACCCTTCGCCTGTTTTTCTGGCTTCGGTAAAAAATGTCAGAAGTTAGCAGATTCATTAAATTCAAAACAACTTTCACAAAAACTGCCGTTTTCACCCCTTTCCCAACATTTTACAGAAAACAATGTTTTCTATATAAAATCTACCCCTAATCTTCAGCTTTTCAAGCAAAAAGTCGGATTTCAAATCGGGTCTACCAATCTGTAACTAGAGCTATTTTTGTAACCCTTCGCCTGTTTTTCTGGCTTCGGTAAAAAATGTCAGAAGTTAGCAGATTCATTAAATTCAAAACAACTTTCACAAAAACTGCCGTTTTGACCCCTTTCCCAACATTTCTATATAAAATCTACCCCTAATCTTCTGCTTTTCAAGCAACAACTCGGATTTCAAATCGGGTCTACCAATCTGTAACTAGAGCTATTTTTGTAACCCTTCGCCTGTATTTCTGGCTTCGGTAAAAAATGTCAGAAGTTAGCAGATTCATTAAATTCAAAACAACTTTCACAAATACTGCCGTTTTAACCCCTTTCCCAAAATTTTACAGAAAACAATGTTTTCTATATAAAATCTACCCCTAATCTTCAGCTTTTCAAGCAACAAGTCGGATTTCAAATCGGGTCTACCAATCTGTAACTAGAGCTATTTTTGTAACCCTTCGCCTGTTTTTCTGGCTTCGGTAAAAAATGTCAGAAGTTAGCAGATTCATTAAATTCAAAACAACTTTCACAAAAACTGCCGTTTTGACCCCTTTCCCAACATTTTACAGAAAACAATGTTTTCTATATAAAATCTACCCCTAATCTTCAGCTTTTCAAGCAACAAGTCGGATTTCAAATCGGGTCTACCAATCTGTAACTAGAGCTATTTTTGTAACCCTTCGCCTGTATTTCTGGCTTCGGTAAAAAATGTCAGAAGTTAGCAGATTCATTAAATTCAAAACAACTTTCACAAAAACTGCCGTTTTGACCCCTTTCCAAACATTTCTATATAAAATCTACCCCTAATCTTCTGCTTTTCAAGCAACAACTCGGATTTCAAATCGGGTCTACCAATCTGTAACTAGAGCTATTTTTGTAACCCTTCGCCTGTATTTCTGGCTTCGGTAAAAAATGTCAGAAGTTAGCAGATTCATTAAATTCAAAACAACTTTCACGAAAACTGCCGTTTTGACCCCTTTCCCAAAATTTTACAGAAAACAGTGTTTTCTATATAAAATCTACCCCTAATCAGCTTTTCAAGCAACAAGTCGGATTTCAAATCAGGTCTACCAATCTGTAACTAGAGCTATTTTTGTAACCCTTCGCCTGTTTTTCTGGCTTCGGTAAAAAATGTCAGAAGTTAGCAGATTCATTAAATTCAAAACAACTTTCACAAAAACTGCCGTTTTGACCCCTTTCCCAACATTTTACAGAAAACAATGTTTTCTATATAAAATCTACCCATAATCTTCAGCTTTTCAAGCAACAAGTCGGACTTCAAATCGGGTCTACCAATCTGTAACTAGAGCTATTTTTGTAACCCTTCGCCTGTTTTTCTGGCTTCGGTAAAAAATGTCAGAAGTTAGCAGATTCATTAAATTCAAAACAACTTTCACAAAAACTGCCGTTTTCACCCCTTTCCCAACATTTTACAGAAAACAATGTTTTCTATATAAAATCTACCCCTAATCTTCAGCTTTTCAAGCAAAAAGTCGGATTTCAAATCGGGTCTACCAATCTGTAACTAGAGCTATTTTTGTAACCCTTCGCCTGTTTTTCTGGCTTCGGTAAAAAATGTCAGAAGTTAGCAGATTCATTAAATTCAAAACAACTTTCACAAAAACTGCCGTTTTGACCCCTTTCCCAACATTTCTATATAAAATCTACCCCTAATCTTCTGCTTTTCAAGCAACAACTCGGATTTCAAATCGGGTCTACCAATCTGTAACTAGAGCTATTTTTGTAACCCTTCGCCTGTATTTCTGGCTTCGGTAAAAAATGTCAGAAGTTAGCAGATTCATTAAATTCAAAACAACTTTCACGAAAACTGCCGTTTTGACCCCTTTCCCAAAATTTTACAGAAAACAGTGTTTTCTATATAAAATCTACCCCTAATCAGCTTTTCAAGCAACAAGTCGGATTTCAAATCAGGTCTACCAATCTGTAACTAGAGCTATTTTTGTAACCCTTCGCCTGTTTTTCTGGCTTCGGTAAAAAATGTCAGAAGTTAGCAGATTCATTAAATTCAAAACAACTTTCACAAAAACTGCCGTTTTGACCCCTTTCCCAACATTTTACAGAAAACAATGTTTTCTATATAAAATCTACCCCTAATCTTCAGCTTTTCAAGCAAAAAGTCGGATTTCAAATCGGGTCTACCAATCTGTAACTAGAGCTATTTTTGTAACCCTTCGCCTGTTTTTCTGGCTTCGGTAAAAAATGTCAGAAGTTAGCAGATTCATTAAATTCAAAACAACTTTCACAAAAACTGCCGTTTTGACCCCTTTCCCAACATTTTACAAAATCTACCCCTAATCTTCAGCTTTTCAAGCAACAAGTCGGATTTCAAATCGGGTCTACCAATCTGTAACTAGAGCTATTTTTGTAACCCTTCGCCTGTTTTTCTGGCTTCGGTAAAAAATGTCAGAAGTTAGCAGATTCATTAAATTCAAAACAACTTTCACAAAAACTGCCGTTTTGACCCCTTTCCCAACATTTCTATATAAAATCTACCCCTAATCTTCAGCTTTTCAAGCAACAAGTCGGATTTCAAATCGGGTCTACCAATCTGTAACTAGAGCTATTTTTGTAACCCTTCGCCTGTATTTCTGGCTTCGGTAAAAAATGTCAGAAGTTAGCAGATTCATTAAATTCAAAACAACTTTCACGAAAACTGCCGTTTTGACCCCTTTCCCAAAATTTTACAGAAAACAGTGTTTTCTATATAAAATCTACCCCTAATCAGCTTTTCAAGCAACAAGTCGGATTTCAAATCAGGTCTACCAATCTGTAACTAGAGCTATTTTTGTAACCCTTCGCCTGTTTTTCTGGCTTCGGTAAAAAATGTCAGAAGTTAGCAGATTCATTAAATTCAAAACAACTTTCACAAAAACTGCCGTTTTGACCCCTTTCCCAACATTTTACAGAAAACAATGTTTTCTATATAAAATCTACCCCTAATCTTCAGCTTTTCAAGCAAAAAGTCGGATTTCAAATCGGGTCTACCAATCTGTAACTAGAGCTATTTTTGTAACCCTTCGCCTGTATTTCTGGCTTCGGTAAAAAAAGTCAGAAGTTAGCAGATTCATTAAATTCAAAACAACTTTCACGAAAACTGCCGTTTTGACCCCTTTCCCAAAATTTTACAGAAAACAGTGTTTTCTATATAAAATCTACCCCTAATCAGCTTTTCAAGCAACAAGTCGGATTTCAAATCAGGTCTACCAATCTGTAACTAGAGCTATTTTTGTAACCCTTCGCCTGTTTTTCTGGCTTCGGTAAAAAATGTCAGAAGTTAGCAGATTCATTAAATTCAAAACAACTTTCACAAAAACTGCCGTTTTGACCCCTTTCCCAACATTTTACAGAAAACAATGTTTTCTATATAAAATCTACCCCTAATCTTCAGCTTTTCAAGCAACAAGTCGGATTTCAAATCGGGTCTACCAATCTGTAACTAGAGCTATTTTTGTAACCCTTCGCCTGTTTTTCTGGCTTCGGTAAAAAATGTCAGAAGTTAGCAGATTCATTAAATTCAAAACAACTTTCACAAAAACTGCCGTTTTGACCCCTTTCCCAACATTTTACAGAAAACAATGTTTTCTATATAAAATCTACCCCTAATCTTCAGCTTTTCAAGCAACAAGTCGGATTTCAAATCGGGTCTACCAATCTGTAACTAGAGCTATTTTTGTAACCCTTCGCCTGTTTTTCTGGCTTCGGTAAAAAATGTCAGAAGTTAGCAGATTCATTAAATTCAAAACAACTTTCACAAAAACTGCCGTTTTGACCCCTTTCCCAACATTTCTATATAAAATCTACCCCTAATCTTCTGCTTTTCAAGCAACAACTCGGATTTCAAATCGGGTCTACCAATCTGTAACTAGAGCTATTTTTGTAACCCTTCGCCTGTATTTCTGGCTTCGGTAAAAAATGTCAGAAGTTAGCAGATTCATTAAATTCAAAACAACTTTCACGAAAACTGCCGTTTTGACCCCTTTCCCAAAATTTTACAGAAAACAGTGTTTTCTATATAAAATCTACCCCTAATCAGCTTTTCAAGCAACAAGTCGGATTTCAAATCAGGTCTACCAATCTGTAACTAGAGCTATTTTTGTAACCCTTCGCCTGTTTTTCTGGCTTCGGTAAAAAATGTCAGAAGTTAGCAGATTCATTAAATTCAAAACAACTTTCACAAAAACTGCCGTTTTGACCCCTTTCCCAACATTTTACAGAAAACAATGTTTTCTATATAAAATCTACCCCTAATCTTCAGCTTTTCAAGCAAAAAGTCGGATTTCAAATCGGGTCTACCAATCTGTAACTAGAGCTATTTTTGTAACCCTTCGCCTGTTTTTCTGGCTTCGGTAAAAAATTTCAGAAGTTAGCAGATTCATTAAATTCAAAACAACTTTCACAAAAACTGCCGTTTTGACCCCTTTCCCAACATTTTACAAAATCTACCCCTAATCTTCAGCTTTTCAAGCAACAAGTCGGATTTCAAATCGGGTCTACCAATCTGTAACTAGAGCTATTTTTGTAACCCTTCGCCTGTTTTTCTGGCTTCGGTAAAAAATGTCAGAAGTTAGCAGATTCATTAAATTCAAAACAACTTTCACAAAAACTGCCGTTTTGACCCCTTTCCCAACATTTCTATATAAAATCTACCCCTAATCTTCTGCTTTTCAAGCAACAACTCGGATTTCAAATCGGGTCTACCAATCTGTAACTAGAGCTATTTTTGTAACCCTTCGCCTGTATTTCTGGCTTCGGTAAAAAATGTCAGAAGTTAGCAGATTCATTAAATTCAAAACAACTTTCACGAAAACTGCCGTTTTGACCCCTTTCCCAAAATTTTACAGAAAACAGTGTTTTCTATATAAAATCTACCCCTAATCAGCTTTTCAAGCAACAAGTCGGATTTCAAATCAGGTCTACCAATCTGTAACTAGAGCTATTTTTGTAACCCTTCGCCTGTTTTTCTGGCTTCGGTAAAAAATGTCAGAAGTTAGCAGATTCATTAAATTCAAAACAACTTTCACAAAAACTGCCGTTTTGACCCCTTTCCCAACATTTTACAGAAAACAATGTTTTCTATATAAAATCTACCCCTAATCTTCAGCTTTTCAAGCAAAAAGTCGGATTTCAAATCGGGTCTACCAATCTGTAACTAGAGCTATTTTTGTAACCCTTCGCCTGTATTTCTGGCTTCGGTAAAAAAAGTCAGAAGTTAGCAGATTCATTAAATTCAAAACAACTTTCACGAAAACTGCCGTTTTGACCCCTTTCCCAAAATTTTACAGAAAACAGTGTTTTCTATATAAAATCTAGCCCTAATCAGCTTTTCAAGCAACAAGTCGGATTTCAAATCAGGTCTACCAATCTGTAACTAGAGCTATTTTTGTAACCCTTCGCCTGTTTTTCTGGCTTCGGTAAAAAATGTCAGAAGTTAGCAGATTCATTAAATTCAAAACAACTTTCACAAAAACTGCCGTTTTGACCCCTTTCCCAACATTTTACAGAAAACAATGTTTTCTATATAAAATCTACCCCTAATCTTCAGCTTTTCAAGCAACAAGTCGGATTTCAAATCAGGTCTACCAATCTGTAACTAGAGCTATTTTTGTAACCCTTCGCCTGTTTTTCTGGCTTCGGTAAAAAATGTCAGAAGTTAGCAGATTCATTAAATTCAAAACAACTTTCACAAAAACTGCCGTTTTGACCCCTTTCCCAACATTTTACAGAAAACAATGTTTTCTATATAAAATCTACCCATAATCTTCAGCTTTTCAAGCAACAAGTCGGACTTCAAATCGGGTCTACCAATCTGTAACTAGAGCTATTTTTGTAACCCTTCGCCTGTTTTTCTGGCTTCGGTAAAAAATGTCAGAAGTTAGCAGATTCATTAAATTCAAAACAACTTTCACAAAAACTGCCGTTTTGACCCCTTTCCCAACATTTTACAGAAAACAATGTTTTCTATATAAAATCTACCCCTAATCTTCAGCTTTTCAAGCAAAAAGTCGGATTTCAAATCGGGTCTACCAATCTGTAACTAGAGCTATTTTTGTAACCCTTCGCCTGTATTTCTGGCTTCGGTAAAAAAAGTCAGAAGTTAGCAGATTCATTAAATTCAAAACAACTTTCACGAAAACTGCCGTTTTGACCCCTTTCCCAAAATTTTACAGAAAACAGTGTTTTCTATATAAAATCTAGCCCTAATCAGCTTTTCAAGCAACAAGTCGGATTTCAAATCAGGTCTACCAATCTGTAACTAGAGCTATTTTTGTAACCCTTCGCCTGTTTTTCTGGCTTCGGTAAAAAATGTCAGAAGTTAGCAGATTCATTAAATTCAAAACAACTTTCACAAAAACTGCCGTTTTGACCCCTTTCCCAAAATTTTACAGAAAACAGTGTTTTCTATATAAAATCTACCCCTAATGAGCTTTTCAAGCAACAAGTCGGATTTCAAATCAGGTCTACCAATCTGTAACTAGAGCTATTTTTGTAACCCTTCGCCTGTTTTTCTGGCTTCGGTAAAAAATGTCAGAAGTTAGCAGATTCATTAAATTCAAAACAACTTTCACAAAAACTGCCGTTTTGACCCCTTTCCCAACATTTTACAGAAAACAATGTTTTCTATATAAAATCTACCCCTAATCTTCAGCTTTTCAAGCAAAAAGTCGGATTTCAAATCGGGTCTACCAATCTGTAACTAGAGCTATTTTTGTAACCCTTCGCCTGTATTTCTGGCTTCGGTAAAAAAAGTCAGAAGTTAGCAGATTCATTAAATTCAAAACAACTTTCACGAAAACTGCCGTTTTGACCCCTTTCCCAAAATTTTACAGAAAACAGTGTTTTCTATATAAAATCTACCCCTAATCAGCTTTTCAAGCAACAAGTCGGATTTCAAATCAGGTCTACCAATCTGTAACTAGAGCTATTTTTGTAACCCTTCGCCTGTTTTTCTGGCTTCGGTAAAAAATGTCAGAAGTTAGCAGATTCATTAAATTCAAAACAACTTTCACAAAAACTGCCGTTTTGACCCCTTTCCCAACATTTTACAGAAAACAATGTTTTCTATATAAAATCTACCCCTAATCTTCAGCTTTTCAAGCAACAAGTCGGATTTCAAATCGGGTCTACCAATCTGTAACTAGAGCTATTTTTGTAACCCTTCGCCTGTTTTTCTGGCTTCGGTAAAAAATGTCAGAATTTAGCAGATTCATTAAATTCAAAACAACTTTCACAAAAACTGCCGTTTTGACCCCTTTCCCAACATTTTACAGAAAACAATGTTTTCTATATAAAATCTACCCCTAATCTTCAGCTTTTCAAGCAACAAGTCGGATTTCAAATCGGGTCTACCAATCTGTAACTAGAGCTATTTTTGTAACCCTTCGCCTGTTTTTCTGGCTTCGGTAAAAAATGTCAGAAGTTAGCAGATTCATTAAATTCAAAACAACTTTCACAAAAACTGCCGTTTTGACCCCTTTCCCAACATTTTACAGAAAACAATGTTTTCTATATAAAATCTACCCATAATCTTCAGCTTTTCAAGCAACAAGTCGGACTTCAAATCGGGTCTACCAATCTGTAACTAGAGCTATTTTTGTAACCCTTCGCCTGTTTTTCTGGCTTCGGTAAAAAATGTCAGAAGTTAGCAGATTCATTAAATTCAAAACAACTTTCACAAAAACTGCCGTTTTGACCCCTTTCCCAACATTTTACAGAAAACAATGTTTTCTATATAAAATCTACCCCTAATCTTCAGCTTTTCAAGCAACAAGTCGGATTTCAAATCGGGTCTACCAATCTGTAACTAGAGCTATTTTTGTAACCCTTCGCCTGTTTTTCTGGCTTCGGTAAAAAATGTCAGAAGTTAGCAGATTCATTAAATTCAAAACAACTTTCACAAAAACTGCCGTTTTGACCCCTTTCCCAACATTTCTATATAAAATCTACCCCTAATCTTCTGCTTTTCAAGCAACAACTCGGATTTCAAATCGGGTCTACCAATCTGTAACTAGAGCTATTTTTGTAACCCTTCGCCTGTATTTCTGGCTTCGGTAAAAAATGTCAGAAGTTAGCAGATTCATTAAATTCAAAACAACTTTCACGAAAACTGCCGTTTTGACCCCTTTCCCAAAATTTTACAGAAAACAGTGTTTTCTATATAAAATCTACCCCTAATCAGCTTTTCAAGCAACAAGTCGGATTTCAAATCAGGTCTACCAATCTGTAACTAGAGCTATTTTTGTAACCCTTCGCCTGTTTTTCTGGCTTCGGTAAAAAATGTCAGAAGTTAGCAGATTCATTAAATTCAAAACAACTTTCACAAAAACTGCCGTTTTGACCCCTTTCCCAACATTTTACAGAAAACAATGTTTTCTATATAAAATCTACCCCTAATCTTCAGCTTTTCAAGCAAAAAGTCGGATTTCAAATCGGGTCTACCAATCTGTAACTAGAGCTATTTTTGTAACCCTTCACCTGTATTTCTGGCTTCGGTAAAAAAAGTCAGAAGTTAGCAGATTCATTAAATTCAAAACAACTTTCACGAAAACTGCCGTTTTGACCCCTTTCCCAAAATTTTACAGAAAACAGTGTTTTCTATATAAAATCTAGCCCTAATCAGCTTTTCAAGCAACAAGTCGGATTTCAAATCAGGTCTACCAATCTGTAACTAGAGCTATTTTTGTAACCCTTCGCCTGTTTTTCTGGCTTCGGTAAAAAATGTCAGAAGTTAGCAGATTCATTAAATTCAAAACAACTTTCACGAAAACTGCCGTTTTGACCCCTTTCCCAAAATTTTACAGAAAACAGTGTTTTCTATATAAAATCTACCCCTAATCAGCTTTTCAAGCAACAAGTCGGATTTCAAATCAGGTCTACCAATCTGTAACTAGAGCTATTTTTGTAACCCTTCGCCTGTTTTTCTGGCTTCGGTAAAAAATGTCAGAAGTTAGCAGATTCATTAAATTCAAAACAACTTTCACAAAAACTGCCGTTTTGACCCCTTTCCCAACATTTTACAGAAAACAATGTTTTCTATATAAAATCTACCCCTAATCTTCAGCTTTTCAAGCAAAAAGTCGGATTTCAAATCGGGTCTACCAATCTGTAACTAGAGCTATTTTTGTAACCCTTCGCCTGTATTTCTGGCTTCGGTAAAAAAAGTCAGAAGTTAGCAGATTCATTAAATTCAAAACAACTTTCACGAAAACTGCCGTTTTGACCCCTTTCCCAAAATTTTACAGAAAACAGTGTTTTCTATATAAAATCTACCCCTAATCAGCTTTTCAAGCAACAAGTCGGATTTCAAATCAGGTCTACCAATCTGTAACTAGAGCTATTTTTGTAACCCTTCGCCTGTTTTTCTGGCTTCGGTAAAAAATGTCAGAAGTTAGCAGATTCATTAAATTCAAAACAACTTTCACAAAAACTGCCGTTTTGACCCCTTTCCCAACATTTTACAGAAAACAATGTTTTCTATATAAAATCTACCCCTAATCTTCAGCTTTTCAAGCAACAAGTCGGATTTCAAATCGGGTCTACCAATCTGTAACTAGAGCTATTTTTGTAACCCTTCGCCTGTTTTTCTGGCTTCGGTAAAAAATGTCAGAATTTAGCAGATTCATTCAATTCAAAACAACTTTCTCAAAAACTGCCGTTTTGACCCCTTTCCCAACATTTTACAGAAAACAATGTTTTCTATATAAAAACTGCCCCCAATCTTCAGCTTTTCAAGCAACAAGTCGGATTTCAAATCGGGTCTACCAATCTGTAACTAGAGCTATTTTTGTAACCCTTCGCCTGTTTTTCTGGCTTCGGTAAAAAATGTCAGAAGTTAGCAGATTCATTAAATTCAAAACAACTTTCACAAAAACTGCCGTTTTGACCCCTTTCCCAACATTTTACAGAAAACAATGTTTTCTATATAAAATCTGCCCCTAATCTTCAGCTTTTCAAGCAACAAGTCGGATTTCAAATCGGGTCTACCAATCTGTAACTAGAGCTATTTTTGTAACCCTTCGCCTGTTTTTCTGGCTTCGGTAAAAAATGTCAGAAGTTAGCAGATTCATTAAATTCAAAACAACTTTCACAAAAACTGCCGTTTTGACCCCTTTCCCAACATTTCTATATAAAATCTACCCCTAATCTTCTGCTTTTCAAGCAACAACTCGGATTTCAAATCGGGTCTACCAATCTGTATCTAGAGCTATTTTTGTAACCCTTCGCCTGTATTTCTGGCTTCGGTAAAAAATGTCAGAAGTTAGCAGATTCATTAAATTCAAAACAACTTTCACGAAAACTACCGTTTTGACCCCTTTCCCAAAATTTTACAGAAAACAGTGTTTTCTATATAAAATCTACCCCTAATCAGCTTTTCAAGCAACAAGTCGGATTTCAAATCAGGTCTACCAATCTGTAACTAGAGCTATTTTGTAACCCTTCGCCTGTTTTTCTGGCTTCGGTAAAAAATGTCAGAAGTTAGCAGATTCATTAAATTCAAAACAACTTTCACAAAAACTGCCGTTTTGACCCCTTTCCCAACATTTTACAGAAAACAATGTTTTCTATATAAAATCTACCCATAATCTTCAGCTTTTCAAGCAACAAGTCGGACTTCAAATCGGGTCTACCAATCTGTAACTAGAGCTATTTTTGTAACCCTTCGCCTGTTTTTCTGGCTTCGGTAAAAAATGTCAGAAGTTAGCAGATTCATTAAATTCAAAACAACTTTCACAAAAACTGCCGTTTTGACCCCTTTCCCAACATTTCTATATAAAATCTACCCCTAATCTTCTGCTTTTCAAGCAACAACTCGGATTTCAAATCGGGTCTACCAATCTGTAACTAGAGCTATTTTTGTAACCCTTCGCCTGTATTTCTGGCTTCGGTAAAAAATGTCAGAAGTTAGCAGATTCATTAAATTCAAAACAACTTTCACGAAAACTGCCGTTTTGACCCCTTTCCCAAAATTTTACAGAAAACAGTGTTTTCTATATAAAATCTACCCCTAATCAGCTTTTCAAGCAACAAGTCGGATTTCAAATCAGGTCTACCAATCTGTAACTAGAGCTATTTTTGTAACCCTTCGCCTGTTTTTCTGGCTTCGGTAAAAAATGTCAGAAGTTAGCAGATTCATTAAATTCAAAACAACTTTCACAAAAACTGCCGTTTTGACCCCTTTCCCAACATTTTACAGAAAACAATGTTTTCTATATAAAATCTACCCCTAATCTTCAGCTTTTCAAGCAAAAAGTCGGATTTCAAATCGGGTCTACCAATCTGTAACTAGAGCTATTTTTGTAACCCTTCGCCTGTATTTCTGGCTTCGGTAAAAAAAGTCAGAAGTTAGCAGATTCATTAAATTCAAAACAACTTTCACGAAAACTGCCGTTTTGACCCCTTTCCCAAAATTTTACAGAAAACAGTGTTTTCTATATAAAATCTAGCCCTAATCAGCTTTTCAAGCAACAAGTCGGATTTCAAATCAGGTCTACCAATCTGTAACTAGAGCTATTTTTGTAACCCTTCGCCTGTTTTTCTGGCTTCGGTAAAAAATGTCAGAAGTTAGCAGATTCATTAAATTCAAAACAACTTTCACGAAAACTGCCGTTTTGACCCCTTTCCCAAAATTTTACAGAAAACAGTGTTTTCTATATAAAATCTACCCCTAATCTTCAGCTTTTCAAGCAACAAGTCGGATTTCAAATCGGGTCTACCAATCTGTAACTAGAGCTATTTTTGTAACCCTTCGCCTGTTTTTCTGGCTTCGGTAAAAAATGTCAGAATTTAGCAGATTCATTCAATTCAAAACAACTTTCTCAAAAACTGCCGTTTTGACCCCTTTCCCAACATTTTACAGAAAACAATGTTTTCTATATAAAAACTGCCCCCAATCTTCAGCTTTTCAAGCAACAAGTCGGATTTCAAATCGGGTCTACCAATCTGTAACTAGAGCTATTTTTGTAACCCTTCGCCTGTTTTTCTGGCTTCGGTAAAAAATGTCAGAAGTTAGCAGATTCATTAAATTCAAAACAACTTTCACAAAAACTGCCGTTTTGACCCCTTTCCCAACATTTTACAGAAAACAATGTTTTCTATATAAAATCTGCCCCTAATCTTCAGCTTTTCAAGCAACAAGTCGGATTTCAAATCGGGTCTACCAATCTGTAACTAGAGCTATTTTTGTAACCCTTCGCCTGTTTTTCTGGCTTCGGTAAAAAATGTCAGAAGTTAGCAGATTCATTAAATTCAAAACAACTTTCACAAAAACTGCCGTTTTGACCCCTTTCCCAACATTTCTATATAAAATCTACCCCTAATCTTCTGCTTTTCAAGCAACAACTCGGATTTCAAATCGGGTCTACCAATCTGTATCTAGAGCTATTTTTGTAACCCTTCGCCTGTATTTCTGGCTTCGGTAAAAAATGTCAGAAGTTAGCAGATTCATTAAATTCAAAACAACTTTCACGAAAACTGCCGTTTTGACCCCTTTCCCAAAATTTTACAGAAAACAGTGTTTTCTATATAAAATCTACCCCTAATCAGCTTTTCAAGCAACAAGTCGGATTTCAAATCAGGTCTACCAATCTGTAACTAGAGCTATTTTGTAACCCTTCGCCTGTTTTTCTGGCTTCGGTAAAAAATGTCAGAAGTTAGCAGATTCATTAAATTCAAAACAACTTTCACAAAAACTGCCGTTTTGACCCCTTTCCCAACATTTTACAGAAAACAATGTTTTCTATATAAAATCTACCCATAATCTTCAGCTTTTCAAGCAACAAGTCGGACTTCAAATCGGGTCTACCAATCTGTAACTAGAGCTATTTTTGTAACCCTTCGCCTGTTTTTCTGGCTTCGGTAAAAAATGTCAGAAGTTAGCAGATTCATTAAATTCAAAACAACTTTCACAAAAACTGCCGTTTTGACCCCTTTCCCAACATTTCTATATAAAATCTACCCCTAATCTTCTGCTTTTCAAGCAACAACTCGGATTTCAAATCGGGTCTACCAATCTGTAACTAGAGCTATTTTTGTAACCCTTCGCCTGTATTTCTGGCTTCGGTAAAAAATGTCAGAAGTTAGCAGATTCATTAAATTCAAAACAACTTTCACGAAAACTGCCGTTTTGACCCCTTTCCCAAAATTTTACAGAAAACAGTGTTTTCTATATAAAATCTACCCCTAATCAGCTTTTCAAGCAACAAGTCGGATTTCAAATCAGGTCTACCAATCTGTAACTAGAGCTATTTTTGTAACCCTTCGCCTGTTTTTCTGGCTTCGGTAAAAAATGTCAGAAGTTAGCAGATTCATTAAATTCAAAACAACTTTCACAAAAACTGCCGTTTTGACCCCTTTCCCAACATTTTACAGAAAACAATGTTTTCTATATAAAATCTACCCCTAATCTTCAGCTTTTCAAGCAAAAAGTCGGATTTCAAATCGGGTCTACCAATCTGTAACTAGAGCTATTTTTGTAACCCTTCACCTGTATTTCTGGCTTCGGTAAAAAAAGTCAGAAGTTAGCAGATTCATTAAATTCAAAACAACTTTCACGAAAACTGCCGTTTTGACCCCTTTCCCAAAATTTTACAGAAAACAGTGTTTTCTATATAAAATCTAGCCCTAATCAGCTTTTCAAGCAACAAGTCGGATTTCAAATCAGGTCTACCAATCTGTAACTAGAGCTATTTTTGTAACCCTTCGCCTGTTTTTCTGGCTTCGGTAAAAAATGTCAGAAGTTAGCAGATTCATTAAATTCAAAACAACTTTCACGAAAACTGCCGTTTTGACCCCTTTCCCAAAATTTTACAGAAAACAGTGTTTTCTATATAAAATCTACCCCTAATCAGCTTTTCAAGCAACAAGTCGGATTTCAAATCAGGTCTACCAATCTGTAACTAGAGCTATTTTTGTAACCCTTCGCCTGTTTTTCTGGCTTCGGTAAAAAATGTCAGAAGTTAGCAGATTCATTAAATTCAAAACAACTTTCACAAAAACTGCCGTTTTGACCCCTTTCCCAACATTTTACAGAAAACAATGTTTTCTATATAAAATCTACCCCTAATCTTCAGCTTTTCAAGCAAAAAGTCGGATTTCAAATCGGGTCTACCAATCTGTAACTAGAGCTATTTTTGTAACCCTTCGCCTGTATTTCTGGCTTCGGTAAAAAAAGTCAGAAGTTAGCAGATTCATTAAATTCAAAACAACTTTCACGAAAACTGCCGTTTTGACCCCTTTCCCAAAATTTTACAGAAAACAGTGTTTTCTATATAAAATCTACCCCTAATCAGCTTTTCAAGCAACAAGTCGGATTTCAAATCAGGTCTACCAATCTGTAACTAGAGCTATTTTTGTAACCCTTCGCCTGTTTTTCTGGCTTCGGTAAAAAATGTCAGAAGTTAGCAGATTCATTAAATTCAAAACAACTTTCACAAAAACTGCCGTTTTGACCCCTTTCCCAACATTTTACAGAAAACAATGTTTTCTATATAAAATCTACCCCTAATCTTCAGCTTTTCAAGCAACAAGTCGGATTTCAAATCGGGTCTACCAATCTGTAACTAGAGCTATTTTTGTAACCCTTCGCCTGTTTTTCTGGCTTCGGTAAAAAATGTCAGAATTTAGCAGATTCATTAAATTCAAAGCAACTTTCACAAAAACTGCCGTTTTGACCCCTTTCCCAACATTTTACAGAAAACAATGTTTTCTATATAAAATCTACCCCTAATCTTCAGCTTTTCAAGCAACAAGTCGGATTTCAAATCGGGTCTACCAATCTGTAACTAGAGCTATTTTTGTAACCCTTCGCCTGTTTTTCTGGCTTCGGTAAAAAATGTCAGAAGTTAGCAGATTCATTAAATTCAAAACAACTTTCACAAAAACTGCCGTTTTGACCCCTTTCCCAACATTTCTATATAAAATCTACCCCTAATCTTCTGCTTTTCAAGCAACAACTCGGATTTCAAATCGGGTCTACCAATCTGTATCTAGAGCTATTTTTGTAACCCTTCGCCTGTATTTCTGGCTTCGGTAAAAAATGTCAGAAGTTAGCAGATTCATTAAATTCAAAACAACTTTCACGAAAACTGCCGTTTTGACCCCTTTCCCAAAATTTTACAGAAAACAGTGTTTTCTATATAAAATCTACCCCTAATCAGCTTTTCAAGCAACAAGTCGGATTTCAAATCAGGTCTACCAATCTGTAACTAGAGCTATTTTGTAACCCTTCGCCTGTTTTTCTGGCTTCGGTAAAAAATGTCAGAAGTTAGCAGATTCATTAAATTCAAAACAACTTTCACAAAAACTGCCGTTTTGACCCCTTTCCCAACATTTTACAGAAAACAATGTTTTCTATATAAAATCTACCCATAATCTTCAGCTTTTCAAGCAACAAGTCGGACTTCAAATCGGGTCTACCAATCTGTAACTAGAGCTATTTTTGTAACCCTTCGCCTGTTTTTCTGGCTTCGGTAAAAAATGTCAGAAGTTAGCAGATTCATTAAATTCAAAACAACTTTCACAAAAACTGCCGTTTTGACCCCTTTCCCAACATTTCTATATAAAATCTACCCCTAATCTTCTGCTTTTCAAGCAACAACTCGGATTTCAAATCGGGTCTACCAATCTGTAACTAGAGCTATTTTTGTAACCCTTCGCCTGTATTTCTGGCTTCGGTAAAAAATGTCAGAAGTTAGCAGATTCATTAAATTCAAAACAACTTTCACGAAAACTGCCGTTTTGACCCCTTTCCCAAAATTTTACAGAAAACAGTGTTTTCTATATAAAATCTACCCCTAATCAGCTTTTCAAGCAACAAGTCGGATTTCAAATCAGGTCTACCAATCTGTAACTAGAGCTATTTTTGTAACCCTTCGCCTGTTTTTCTGGCTTCGGTAAAAAATGTCAGAAGTTAGCAGATTCATTAAATTCAAAACAACTTTCACAAAAACTGCCGTTTTGACCCCTTTCCCAACATTTTACAGAAAACAATGTTTTCTATATAAAATCTACCCCTAATCTTCAGCTTTTCAAGCAAAAAGTCGGATTTCAAATCGGGTCTACCAATCTGTAACTAGAGCTATTTTTGTAACCCTTCACCTGTATTTCTGGCTTCGGTAAAAAAAGTCAGAAGTTAGCAGATTCATTAAATTCAAAACAACTTTCACGAAAACTGCCGTTTTGACCCCTTTCCCAAAATTTTACAGAAAACAGTGTTTTCTATATAAAATCTAGCCCTAATCAGCTTTTCAAGCAACAAGTCGGATTTCAAATCAGGTCTACCAATCTGTAACTAGAGCTATTTTTGTAACCCTTCGCCTGTTTTTCTGGCTTCGGTAAAAAATGTCAGAAGTTAGCAGATTCATTAAATTCAAAACAACTTTCACGAAAACTGCCGTTTTGACCCCTTTCCCAAAATTTTACAGAAAACAGTGTTTTCTATATAAAATCTACCCCTAATCAGCTTTTCAAGCAACAAGTCGGATTTCAAATCAGGTCTACCAATCTGTAACTAGAGCTATTTTTGTAACCCTTCGCCTGTTTTTCTGGCTTCGGTAAAAAATGTCAGAAGTTAGCAGATTCATTAAATTCAAAACAACTTTCACAAAAACTGCCGTTTTGACCCCTTTCCCAACATTTTACAGAAAACAATGTTTTCTATATAAAATCTACCCCTAATCTTCAGCTTTTCAAGCAAAAAGTCGGATTTCAAATCGGGTCTACCAATCTGTAACTAGAGCTATTTTTGTAACCCTTCGCCTGTATTTCTGGCTTCGGTAAAAAAAGTCAGAAGTTAGCAGATTCATTAAATTCAAAACAACTTTCACGAAAACTGCCGTTTTGACCCCTTTCCCAAAATTTTACAGAAAACAGTGTTTTCTATATAAAATCTACCCCTAATCAGCTTTTCAAGCAACAAGTCGGATTTCAAATCAGGTCTACCAATCTGTAACTAGAGCTATTTTTGTAACCCTTCGCCTGTTTTTCTGGCTTCGGTAAAAAATGTCAGAAGTTAGCAGATTCATTAAATTCAAAACAACTTTCACAAAAACTGCCGTTTTGACCCCTTTCCCAACATTTTACAGAAAACAATGTTTTCTATATAAAATCTACCCCTAATCTTCAGCTTTTCAAGCAACAAGTCGGATTTCAAATCGGGTCTACCAATCTGTAACTAGAGCTATTTTTGTAACCCTTCGCCTGTTTTTCTGGCTTCGGTAAAAAATGTCAGAATTTAGCAGATTCATTCAATTCAAAACAACTTTCTCAAAAACTGCCGTTTTGACCCCTTTCCCAACATTTTACAGAAAACAATGTTTTCTATATAAAAACTGCCCCCAATCTTCAGCTTTTCAAGCAACAAGTCGGATTTCAAATCGGGTCTACCAATCTGTAACTAGAGCTATTTTTGTAACCCTTCGCCTGTTTTTCTGGCTTCGGTAAAAAATGTCAGAATTTAGCAGATTCATTCAATTCAAAACAACTTTCTCAAAAACTGCCGTTTTGACCCCTTTCCCAACATTTTACAGAAAACAATGTTTTCTATATAAAAACTGCCCCCAATCTTCAGCTTTTCAAGCAACAAGTCGGATTTCAAATCGGGTCTACCAATCTGTAACTAGAGCTATTTTTGTAACCCTTCGCCTGTTTTTCTGGCTTCGGTAAAAAATGTCAGAAGTTAGCAGATTCATTAAATTCAAAACAACTTTCACAAAAACTGCCGTTTTGACCCCTTTCCCAACATTTTACAGAAAACAATGTTTTCTATATAAAATCTGCCCCTAATCTTCAGCTTTTCAAGCAACAAGTCGGATTTCAAATCGGGTCTACCAATCTGTAACTAGAGCTATTTTTGTAACCCTTCGCCTGTTTTTCTGGCTTCGGTAAAAAATGTCAGAAGTTAGCAGATTCATTAAATTCAAAACAACTTTCACAAAAACTGCCGTTTTGACCCCTTTCCCAACATTTCTATATAAAATCTACCCCTAATCTTCTGCTTTTCAAGCAACAACTCGGATTTCAAATCGGGTCTACCAATCTGTATCTAGAGCTATTTTTGTAACCCTTCGCCTGTATTTCTGGCTTCGGTAAAAAATGTCAGAAGTTAGCAGATTCATTAAATTCAAAACAACTTTCACGAAAACTGCCGTTTTGACCCCTTTCCCAAAATTTTACAGAAAACAGTGTTTTCTATATAAAATCTACCCCTAATCAGCTTTTCAAGCAACAAGTCGGATTTCAAATCAGGTCTACCAATCTGTAACTAGAGCTATTTTGTAACCCTTCGCCTGTTTTTCTGGCTTCGGTAAAAAATGTCAGAAGTTAGCAGATTCATTAAATTCAAAACAACTTTCACAAAAACTGCCGTTTTGACCCCTTTCCCAACATTTTACAGAAAACAATGTTTTCTATATAAAATCTACCCATAATCTTCAGCTTTTCAAGCAACAAGTCGGACTTCAAATCGGGTCTACCAATCTGTAACTAGAGCTATTTTTGTAACCCTTCGCCTGTTTTTCTGGCTTCGGTAAAAAATGTCAGAAGTTAGCAGATTCATTAAATTCAAAACAACTTTCACAAAAACTGCCGTTTTGACCCCTTTCCCAACATTTCTATATAAAATCTACCCCTAATCTTCTGCTTTTCAAGCAACAACTCGGATTTCAAATCGGGTCTACCAATCTGTAACTAGAGCTATTTTTGTAACCCTTCGCCTGTATTTCTGGCTTCGGTAAAAAATGTCAGAAGTTAGCAGATTCATTAAATTCAAAACAACTTTCACGAAAACTGCCGTTTTGACCCCTTTCCCAACATTTTACAGAAAACAATGTTTTCTATATAAAATCTACCCCTAATCTTCAGCTTTTCAAGCAACAAGTCGGATTTCAAATCGGGTCTACCAATCTGTAACTAGAGCTATTTTTGTAACCCTTCGCCTGTTTTTCTGGCTTCGGTAAAAAATGTCAGAATTTAGCAGATTCATTCAATTCAAAACAACTTTCTCAAAAACTGCCGTTTTGACCCCTTTCCCAACATTTTACAGAAAACAATGTTTTCTATATAAAAACTGCCCCCAATCTTCAGCTTTTCAAGCAACAAGTCGGATTTCAAATCGGGTCTACCAATCTGTAACTAGAGCTATTTTTGTAACCCTTCGCCTGTTTTTCTGGCTTCGGTAAAAAATGTCAGAAGTTAGCAGATTCATTAAATTCAAAACAACTTTCACAAAAACTGCCGTTTTGACCCCTTTCCCAACATTTTACAGAAAACAATGTTTTCTATATAAAATCTGCCCCTAATCTTCAGCTTTTCAAGCAACAAGTCGGATTTCAAATCGGGTCTACCAATCTGTAACTAGAGCTATTTTTGTAACCCTTCGCCTGTTTTTCTGGCTTCGGTAAAAAATGTCAGAAGTTAGCAGATTCATTAAATTCAAAACAACTTTCACAAAAACTGCCGTTTTGACCCCTTTCCCAACATTTCTATATAAAATCTACCCCTAATCTTCTGCTTTTCAAGCAACAACTCGGATTTCAAATCGGGTCTACCAATCTGTATCTAGAGCTATTTTTGTAACCCTTCGCCTGTATTTCTGGCTTCGGTAAAAAATGTCAGAAGTTAGCAGATTCATTAAATTCAAAACAACTTTCACGAAAACTGCCGTTTTGACCCCTTTCCCAAAATTTTACAGAAAACAGTGTTTTCTATATAAAATCTACCCCTAATCAGCTTTTCAAGCAACAAGTCGGATTTCAAATCAGGTCTACCAATCTGTAACTAGAGCTATTTTGTAACCCTTCGCCTGTTTTTCTGGCTTCGGTAAAAAATGTCAGAAGTTAGCAGATTCATTAAATTCAAAACAACTTTCACAAAAACTGCCGTTTTGACCCCTTTCCCAACATTTTACAGAAAACAATGTTTTCTATATAAAATCTACCCATAATCTTCAGCTTTTCAAGCAACAAGTCGGACTTCAAATCGGGTCTACCAATCTGTAACTAGAGCTATTTTTGTAACCCTTCGCCTGTTTTTCTGGCTTCGGTAAAAAATGTCAGAAGTTAGCAGATTCATTAAATTCAAAACAACTTTCACAAAAACTGCCGTTTTGACCCCTTTCCCAACATTTCTATATAAAATCTACCCCTAATCTTCTGCTTTTCAAGCAACAACTCGGATTTCAAATCGGGTCTACCAATCTGTAACTAGAGCTATTTTTGTAACCCTTCGCCTGTATTTCTGGCTTCGGTAAAAAATGTCAGAAGTTAGCAGATTCATTAAATTCAAAACAACTTTCACGAAAACTGCCGTTTTGACCCCTTTCCCAAAATTTTACAGAAAACAGTGTTTTCTATATAAAATCTACCCCTAATCAGCTTTTCAAGCAACAAGTCGGATTTCAAATCAGGTCTACCAATCTGTAACTAGAGCTATTTTTGTAACCCTTCGCCTGTTTTTCTGGCTTCGGTAAAAAATGTCAGAAGTTAGCAGATTCATTAAATTCAAAACAACTTTCACAAAAACTGCCGTTTTGACCCCTTTCCCAACATTTTACAGAAAACAATGTTTTCTATATAAAATCTACCCCTAATCTTCAGCTTTTCAAGCAAAAAGTCGGATTTCAAATCGGGTCTACCAATCTGTAACTAGAGCTATTTTTGTAACCCTTCACCTGTATTTCTGGCTTCGGTAAAAAAAGTCAGAAGTTAGCAGATTCATTAAATTCAAAACAACTTTCACGAAAACTGCCGTTTTGACCCCTTTCCCAAAATTTTACAGAAAACAGTGTTTTCTATATAAAATCTAGCCCTAATCAGCTTTTCAAGCAACAAGTCGGATTTCAAATCAGGTCTACCAATCTGTAACTAGAGCTATTTTTGTAACCCTTCGCCTGTTTTTCTGGCTTCGGTAAAAAATGTCAGAAGTTAGCAGATTCATTAAATTCAAAACAACTTTCACGAAAACTGCCGTTTTGACCCCTTTCCCAAAATTTTACAGAAAACAGTGTTTTCTATATAAAATCTACCCCTAATCAGCTTTTCAAGCAACAAGTCGGATTTCAAATCAGGTCTACCAATCTGTAACTAGAGCTATTTTTGTAACCCTTCGCCTGTTTTTCTGGCTTCGGTAAAAAATGTCAGAAGTTAGCAGATTCATTAAATTCAAAACAACTTTCACAAAAACTGCCGTTTTGACCCCTTTCCCAACATTTTACAGAAAACAATGTTTTCTATATAAAATCTACCCCTAATCTTCAGCTTTTCAAGCAAAAAGTCGGATTTCAAATCGGGTCTACCAATCTGTAACTAGAGCTATTTTTGTAACCCTTCGCCTGTATTTCTGGCTTCGGTAAAAAAAGTCAGAAGTTAGCAGATTCATTAAATTCAAAACAACTTTCACGAAAACTGCCGTTTTGACCCCTTTCCCAAAATTTTACAGAAAACAGTGTTTTCTATATAAAATCTACCCCTAATCAGCTTTTCAAGCAACAAGTCGGATTTCAAATCAGGTCTACCAATCTGTAACTAGAGCTATTTTTGTAACCCTTCGCCTGTTTTTCTGGCTTCGGTAAAAAATGTCAGAAGTTAGCAGATTCATTAAATTCAAAACAACTTTCACAAAAACTGCCGTTTTGACCCCTTTCCCAACATTTTACAGAAAACAATGTTTTCTATATAAAATCTACCCCTAATCTTCAGCTTTTCAAGCAACAAGTCGGATTTCAAATCGGGTCTACCAATCTGTAACTAGAGCTATTTTGTAACCCTTCGCCTGTTTTTCTGGCTTCGGTAAAAAATGTCAGAAGTTAGCAGATTCATTAAATTCAAAACAACTTTCACAAAAACTGCCGTTTTGACCCCTTTCCCAACATTTTACAGAAAACAATGTTTTCTATATAAAATCTACCCATAATCTTCAGCTTTTCAAGCAACAAGTCGGACTTCAAATCGGGTCTACCAATCTGTAACTAGAGCTATTTTTGTAACCCTTCGCCTGTTTTTCTGGCTTCGGTAAAAAATGTCAGAAGTTAGCAGATTCATTAAATTCAAAACAACTTTCACAAAAACTGCCGTTTTGACCCCTTTCCCAACATTTCTATATAAAATCTACCCCTAATCTTCTGCTTTTCAAGCAACAACTCGGATTTCAAATCGGGTCTACCAATCTGTAACTAGAGCTATTTTTGTAACCCTTCGCCTGTATTTCTGGCTTCGGTAAAAAATGTCAGAAGTTAGCAGATTCATTAAATTCAAAACAACTTTCACGAAAACTGCCGTTTTGACCCCTTTCCCAAAATTTTACAGAAAACAGTGTTTTCTATATAAAATCTACCCCTAATCAGCTTTTCAAGCAACAAGTCGGATTTCAAATCAGGTCTACCAATCTGTAACTAGAGCTATTTTTGTAACCCTTCGCCTGTTTTTCTGGCTTCGGTAAAAAATGTCAGAAGTTAGCAGATTCATTAAATTCAAAACAACTTTCACAAAAACTGCCGTTTTGACCCCTTTCCCAACATTTTACAGAAAACAATGTTTTCTATATAAAATCTACCCCTAATCTTCAGCTTTTCAAGCAAAAAGTCGGATTTCAAATCGGGTCTACCAATCTGTAACTAGAGCTATTTTTGTAACCCTTCACCTGTATTTCTGGCTTCGGTAAAAAAAGTCAGAAGTTAGCAGATTCATTAAATTCAAAACAACTTTCACGAAAACTGCCGTTTTGACCCCTTTCCCAAAATTTTACAGAAAACAGTGTTTTCTATATAAAATCTAGCCCTAATCAGCTTTTCAAGCAACAAGTCGGATTTCAAATCAGGTCTACCAATCTGTAACTAGAGCTATTTTTGTAACCCTTCGCCTGTTTTTCTGGCTTCGGTAAAAAATGTCAGAAGTTAGCAGATTCATTAAATTCAAAACAACTTTCACGAAAACTGCCGTTTTGACCCCTTTCCCAAAATTTTACAGAAAACAGTGTTTTCTATATAAAATCTACCCCTAATCAGCTTTTCAAGCAACAAGTCGGATTTCAAATCAGGTCTACCAATCTGTAACTAGAGCTATTTTTGTAACCCTTCGCCTGTTTTTCTGGCTTCGGTAAAAAATGTCAGAAGTTAGCAGATTCATTAAATTCAAAACAACTTTCACAAAAACTGCCGTTTTGACCCCTTTCCCAACATTTTACAGAAAACAATGTTTTCTATATAAAATCTACCCCTAATCTTCAGCTTTTCAAGCAAAAAGTCGGATTTCAAATCGGGTCTACCAATCTGTAACTAGAGCTATTTTTGTAACCCTTCGCCTGTATTTCTGGCTTCGGTAAAAAAAGTCAGAAGTTAGCAGATTCATTAAATTCAAAACAACTTTCACGAAAACTGCCGTTTTGACCCCTTTCCCAAAATTTTACAGAAAACAGTGTTTTCTATATAAAATCTACCCCTAATCAGCTTTTCAAGCAACAAGTCGGATTTCAAATCAGGTCTACCAATCTGTAACTAGAGCTATTTTTGTAACCCTTCGCCTGTTTTTCTGGCTTCGGTAAAAAATGTCAGAAGTTAGCAGATTCATTAAATTCAAAACAACTTTCACAAAAACTGCCGTTTTGACCCCTTTCCCAACATTTTACAGAAAACAATGTTTTCTATATAAAATCTACCCCTAATCTTCAGCTTTTCAAGCAACAAGTCGGATTTCAAATCGGGTCTACCAATCTGTAACTAGAGCTATTTTTGTAACCCTTCGCCTGTTTTTCTGGCTTCGGTAAAAAATGTCAGAATTTAGCAGATTCATTAAATTCAAAGCAACTTTCACAAAAACTGCCGTTTTGACCCCTTTCCCAACATTTTACAGAAAACAATGTTTTCTATATAAAATCTACCCCTAATCTTCAGCTTTTCAAGCAACAAGTCGGATTTCAAATCGGGTCTACCAATCTGTAACTAGAGCTATTTTTGTAACCCTTCGCCTGTTTTTCTGGCTTCGGTAAAAAATGTCAGAATTTAGCAGATTCATTCAATTCAAAACAACTTTCTCAAAAACTGCCGTTTTGACCCCTTTCCCAACATTTTACAGAAAACAATGTTTTCTATATAAAAACTGCCCCCAATCTTCAGCTTTTCAAGCAACAAGTCGGATTTCAAATCGGGTCTACCAATCTGTAACTAGAGCTATTTTTGTAACCCTTCGCCTGTTTTTCTGGCTTCGGTAAAAAATGTCAGAAGTTAGCAGATTCATTAAATTCAAAACAACTTTCACAAAAACTGCCGTTTTGACCCCTTTCCCAACATTTTACAGAAAACAATGTTTTCTATATAAAATCTGCCCCTAATCTTCAGCTTTTCAAGCAACAAGTCGGATTTCAAATCGGGTCTACCAATCTGTAACTAGAGCTATTTTTGTAACCCTTCGCCTGTTTTTCTGGCTTCGGTAAAAAATGTCAGAAGTTAGCAGATTCATTAAATTCAAAACAACTTTCACAAAAACTGCCGTTTTGACCCCTTTCCCAACATTTCTATATAAAATCTACCCCTAATCTTCTGCTTTTCAAGCAACAACTCGGATTTCAAATCGGGTCTACCAATCTGTATCTAGAGCTATTTTTGTAACCCTTCGCCTGTATTTCTGGCTTCGGTAAAAAATGTCAGAAGTTAGCAGATTCATTAAATTCAAAACAACTTTCACGAAAACTGCCGTTTTGACCCCTTTCCCAAAATTTTACAGAAAACAGTGTTTTCTATATAAAATCTACCCCTAATCAGCTTTTCAAGCAACAAGTCGGATTTCAAATCAGGTCTACCAATCTGTAACTAGAGCTATTTTGTAACCCTTCGCCTGTTTTTCTGGCTTCGGTAAAAAATGTCAGAAGTTAGCAGATTCATTAAATTCAAAACAACTTTCACAAAAACTGCCGTTTTGACCCCTTTCCCAACATTTTACAGAAAACAATGTTTTCTATATAAAATCTACCCATAATCTTCAGCTTTTCAAGCAACAAGTCGGACTTCAAATCGGGTCTACCAATCTGTAACTAGAGCTATTTTTGTAACCCTTCGCCTGTTTTTCTGGCTTCGGTAAAAAATGTCAGAAGTTAGCAGATTCATTAAATTCAAAACAACTTTCACAAAAACTGCCGTTTTGACCCCTTTCCCAACATTTTACAGAAAACAATGTTTTCTATATAAAATCTACCCCTAATCTTCAGCTTTTCAAGCAAAAAGTCGGATTTCAAATCGGGTCTACCAATCTGTAACTAGAGCTATTTTTGTAACCCTTCGCCTGTTTTTCTGGCTTCGGTAAAAAATGTCAGAAGTTAGCAGATTCATTAAATTCAAAACAACTTTCACAAAAACTGCCGTTTTGACCCCTTTCCCAACATTTTACAGAAAACAATGTTTTCTATATAAAATCTACCCCTAATCTTCAGCTTTTCAAGCAACAAGTCGGATTTCAAATCGGGTCTACCAATCTGTAACTAGAGCTATTTTTGTAACCCTTTGCCTGTTTTTCTGGCTTCGGTAAAAAATGTCAGAATTTAGCAGATTCATTAAATTCAAAACAACTTTCACAAAAACTGCCGTTTTGACCCCTTTCCCAACATTTTACAGAAAACAATGTTTTCTATATAAAATCTACCCCTAATCTTCAGCTTTTCAAGCAACAAGTCGGATTTCAAATCGGGTCTACCAATCTGTAACTAGAGCTATTTTTGTAACCCTTCGCCTGTTTTTCTGGCTTCGGTAAAAAATGTCAGAAGTTAGCAGATTCATTAAATTCAAAACAACTTTCACAAAAACTGCCGTTTTGACCCCTTTCCCAACATTTTACAGAAAACAATGTTTTCTATATAAAATCTACCCCTAATCTTCAGCTTTTCAAGCAAAAAGTCGGATTTCAAATCGGGTCTACCAATCTGTAACTAGAGCTATTTTTGTAACCCTTCGCCTGTTTTTCTGGCTTCGGTAAAAAATGTCAGAAGTTAGCAGATTCATTAAATTCAAAACAACTTTCACAAAAACTGCCGTTTTGACCCCTTTCCCAACATTTTACAGAAAACAATGTTTTCTATATAAAATCTACCCCTAATCTTCAGCTTTTCAAGCAACAAGTCGGATTTCAAATCGGGTCTACCAATCTGTAACTAGAGCTATTTTTGTAACCCTTTGCCTGTTTTTCTGGCTTCGGTAAAAAATGTCAGAATTTAGCAGATTCATTAACCTGTTGGGGATGGGGGCGCTGTTTAGACTATTTATGCTAATTTGGTAATTTTTGAAACGGCTTCCCACAAAATCCTTGATCGTACAATATGCATTTTATTATTATTATTGGATAGAAAACAGTCTATAGTTTCTATAGGAGTTGAAATTTTGTCTCTAAGTGGAACAGAGCCCATTCTACAGCAATTTCCCTGACATGGATTCAGATTTCAGAAATGTTGGCCACTGTTCTGAAGTCAGTTAAAAAGGCACTGATATTGCTATGACTGTACGGACACTTCTTACGTCTTCCCCTGGATGCCTTTACGTGATGACGATTCCAATGGGGTCGATTGCGCGTTCACAGGCCCCACAAATGAAAAAACCCTGAAGCTAGTCATTCTTTTGGAGCTGCGTCATGCGCCTAGAGGACACCGGCCCGCTCCTGTTCCAAGCATTAGTGAAGGGGGTAATATTACTCGGGTCATGTTTCTACTCGTTATGGGAGTTAAAAACATCATAAGGTAGTTAATTTAAAGCGTTTTATAGCAATTTATATCCGTTTAGTGCGATTTTGGGACATTTATTTTTGCAACGATGTGAATAGTTGGGCACGCTTTTCAGTTCATCCCGAACGCAGTAGGCATTTCCACATGGCAAGAGGACAGCTTTCCACCAAAAGACGATTGCTCTCAAGAAAGGATCCTTTGCCCAAGATACTGATGGAAGAACAGCTCAAGGTAGGACATTTTTATTATGATAAATCGTGTTTCTGTCGAAACATTTTAGTGGCTTAGGACGCCATGTTTTATGACGTAGCTTCGCTAGGCGCAAACTGTATTGAAAAGTAAGGATAAATTAAAAAATGTTATTCCGCAATTGTATTAAGAATTAAATTGTCTATCAATCCCTGTCCACCCTATATTTTTTAGTCACGTTTATGAGTATTTATGTATAAGAGTAGATCACTGTCTAAGTGGCGCAAGGACTTTTTCTGACCAGCTTGTCTACATTTCACATTGTCTAACCATGATTTTGGTGGCTAAATATAAACATTTGCGATCAAACTCTATATGGAATGTGTAATATGATGTTACAGGAGTGTCATCGGAAGAATTCTGAGAAGGTTAGTGAAAAAATTAATATCTTTTGGCGATGTTGACTTTTATCGCTCACTTTGGCTAGAATCAATGCTGGGCTGCAATGTGCTATGTGCTACGCTAATATAACGATTTATTGTGTTTTCGCTGTAAGACACTTAGAAAATCTGAAATATTGTCTGTATTCACAGGATCTGTGTCTTTCGATTCGTGTATGCTGTGTATTTTTACGAAATGTTTGATGATTAGTAAGTAGGTAAACACGTTGCTCTAAGTAGTTTTTCTATTCCATTTGTGACGGTGGGTGCAATTGTAACCTATGCCATCTACCTGAAATATGCACTTTTTTCTAACAAAACCTATCCCATACCATAAATATGTTATCAGACTGTCATCTAATGAGTTTTTTTTGTTGGTTAGGGGCTATAAATATCTTAGTTTAGCCGAATTGGTGATGGCTACTGGTGTTGGTGGACAAATAAAAGATGGTGGATTATGCTAATGTGTTTTTAGGTAATAGATGTACATCTTTACATATTGTGTCTTCCCTGTAAAACATTTAAAAAATCGGACAAGTTGACTGGATTCACAAGATCTGTGTCTTTCATTAGCTGTATTGGACTTTAATGTGTGAAAGTTAAATATTTTAAAAAAATATTTTTTTTGAATTTCGCGGCACTGGTTTTTCAGTGGGGGGGGGGGTGTGCCGCTAGCGCCACGCTGATCCTAGACAGGTTAAATTCAAAACAACTTTCACAAAAACTGCCGTTTTGACCCCTTTCCCAACATTTTACAGAAAACAATGTTTTCTATATAAAATCTACCCCTAATCTTCAGCTTTTCAAGCAACAAGTCGGATTTCAAATCGGGTCTACCAATCTGTAACTAGAGCTATTTTTGTAACCCTTCGCCTGTTTTTCTGGCTTCGGTAAAAAATGTCAGAAGTTAGCAGATTCATTAAATTCAAAACAACTTTCACAAAAACTGCCGTTTTGACCCCTTTCCCAACATTTCTATATAAAATCTACCCCTAATCTTCTGCTTTTCAAGCAACAACTCGGATTTCAAATCGGGTCTACCAATCTGTAACTAGAGCTATTTTTGTAACCCTTCGCCTGTTTTTCTGGCTTCGGTAAAAAATGTCAGAAGTTAGCAGATTCATTAAATTCAAAACAACTTTCACAAAAACTGCCGTTTTGACCCCTTTCCCAACATTTTACAGAAAACAATGTTTTCTATATAAAATCTACCCATAATCTTCAGCTTTTCAAGCAACAAGTCGGACTTCAAATCGGGTCTACCAATCTGTAACTAGAGCTATTTTTGTAACCCTTCGCCTGTTTTTCTGGCTTCGGTAAAAAATGTCAGAAGTTAGCAGATTCATTAAATTCAAAACAACTTTCACAAAAACTGCCGTTTTGACCCCTTTCCCAACATTTCTATATAAAATCTACCCCTAATCTTCTGCTTTTCAAGCAACAACTCGGATTTCAAATCGGGTCTACCAATCTGTAACTAGAGCTATTTTTGTAACCCTTCGCCTGTTTTTCTGGCTTCGGTAAAAAATGTCAGAAGTTAGCAGGTTCATTAAATTCAAAACAACTTTCACAAAAACTGCCGTTTTGACCCCTTTCCCAACATTTTACAGAAAACAATGTTTTCTATATAAAATCTACCCCTACTCTTCAGCTTTTCAAGCAAAAAGTCGGATTTCAAATCGGGTCTACCAATCTGTAACTAGAGCTATTTTTGTAACCCTTCGCCTGTTTTTCTGGCTTCGGTAAAAAATGTCAGAAGTTAGCAGATTCATTAAATTCAAAACAACTTTCACAAAAACTGCCGTTTTGACCCCTTTCCCAACATTTCTATATAAAATCTACCCCTAATCTTCTGCTTTTCAAGCAACAACTCGGATTTCAAATCGGGTCTACCAATCTGTAACTAGAGCTATTTTTGTAACCCTTCGCCTGTTTTTCTGGCTTCGGTAAAAAATGTCAGAAGTTAGCAGATTCATTAAATTCAAAACAACTTTCACAAAAACTGCCGTTTTGACCCCTTTCCCAACATTTTACAGAAAACAATGTTTTCTATATAAAATCTACCCATAATCTTCAGCTTTTCAAGCAACAAGTCGGACTTCAAATCGGGTCTACCAATCTGTAACTAGAGCTATTTTTGTAACCCTTCGCCTGTTTTTCTGGCTTCGGTAAAAAATGTCAGAAGTTAGCAGATTCATTAAATTCAAAACAACTTTCACAAAAACTGCCGTTTTGACCCCTTTCCCAACATTTTACAGAAAACAATGTTTTCTATATAAAATCTACCCCTAATCTTCAGCTTTTCAAGCAAAAAGTCGGATTTCAAATCGGGTCTACCAATCTGTAACTAGAGCTATTTTTGTAACCCTTCGCCTGTTTTTCTGGCTTCGGTAAAAAATTTCAGAAGTTAGCAGATTCATTAAATTCAAAACAACTTTCACAAAAACTGCCGTTTTGACCCCTTTCCCAACATTTTACAAAATCTACCCCTAATCTTCAGCTTTTCAAGCAACAAGTCGGATTTCAAATCGGGTCTACCAATCTGTAACTAGAGCTATTTTTGTAACCCTTCGCCTGTTTTTCTGGCTTCGGTAAAAAATGTCAGAAGTTAGCAGATTCATTAAATTCAAAACAGCTTTCACAAAAACTGCTGTTTTGACCCCTTTCCCAACATTTTATAGAAAACAATGTTTTCTATATAAAATCTACCCCTAATCTTCAGCTTGTCAAGCAACAAGTCGGATTTCAAATCGGGTCTACCAATCTGTAACTAGAGCTATTTTTGTAACCCTTCGCCTGTTTTTCTGGCTTCGGTAAAAAATGTCAGAAGTTAGCAGATTCATTAAATTCAAAACAACTTTCACAAAAACTGCCGTTTTGACCCCTTTCCCAACATTTTACAGAAAACAATGTTTTCTATAAAAAATCTACCCCTAATCTTCAGCTTTTCAAGCAACAAGTCGGATTTCAAATCGGGTCTACCAATCTGTAACTAGAGCTATTTTTGTAACCCTTCGCCTGTTTTTCTGGCTTCGGTAAAAAATGTCAGAAGTTAGCAGATTCATTAAATTCAAAACAACTTTCACAAAAACTGCCGTTTTGACCCCTTTCCCAACATTTCTATATAAAATCTACCCCTAATCTTCTGCTTTTCAAGCAACAACTCGGATTTCAAATCGGGTCTACCAATCTGTAACTAGAGCTATTTTTGTAACCCTTCGCCTGTTTTTCTGGCTTCGGTAAAAAATGTCAGAAGTTAGCAGATTCATTAAATTCAAAACAACTTTCACAAAAACTGCCGTTTTGACCCCTTTCCCAACATTTTACAGAAAACAATGTTTTCTATATAAAATCTACCCATAATCTTCAGCTTTTCAAGCAACAAGTCGGACTTCAAATCGGGTCTACCAATCTGTAACTAGAGCTATTTTTGTAACCCTTCGCCTGTTTTTCTGGCTTCGGTAAAAAATGTCAGAAGTTAGCAGATTCATTAAATTCAAAACAACTTTCACAAAAACTGCCGTTTTGACCCCTTTCCCAACATTTTACAGAAAACAATGTTTTCTATATAAAATCTACCCCTAATCTTCAGCTTTTCAAGCAAAAAGTCGGATTTCAAATCGGGTCTACCAATCTGTAACTAGAGCTATTTTTGTAACCCTTCGCCTGTTTTTCTGGCTTCGGTAAAAAATTTCAGAAGTTAGCAGATTCATTAAATTCAAAACAACTTTCACAAAAACTGCCGTTTTGACCCCTTTCCCAACATTTTACAAAATCTACCCCTAATCTTCAGCTTTTCAAGCAACAAGTCGGATTTCAAATCGGGTCTACCAATCTGTAACTAGAGCTATTTTTGTAACCCTTCGCCTGTTTTTCTGGCTTCGGTAAAAAATGTCAGAAGTTAGCAGATTCATTAAATTCAAAACAGCTTTCACAAAAACTGCTGTTTTGACCCCTTTCCCAACATTTTATAGAAAACAATGTTTTCTATATAAAATCTACCCCTAATCTTCAGCTTGTCAAGCAACAAGTCGGATTTCAAATCGGGTCTACCAATCTGTAACTAGAGCTATTTTTGTAACCCTTCGCCTGTTTTTCTGGCTTCGGTAAAAAATGTCAGAAGTTAGCAGATTCATTAAATTCAAAACAACTTTCACAAAAACTGCCGTTTTGACCCCTTTCCCAACATTTTACAGAAAACAATGTTTTCTATAAAAAATCTACCCCTAATCTTCAGCTTTTCAAGCAACAAGTCGGATTTCAAATCGGGTCTACCAATCTGTAACTAGAGCTATTTTTGTAACCCTTCGCCTGTTTTTCTGGCTTCGGTAAAAAATGTCAGAAGTTAGCAGATTCATTAAATTCAAAACAACTTTCACAAAAACTGCCGTTTTGACCCCTTTCCCAACATTTCTATATAAAATCTACCCCTAATCTTCTGCTTTTCAAGCAACAACTCGGATTTCAAATCGGGTCTACCAATCTGTAACTAGAGCTATTTTTGTAACCCTTCGCCTGTTTTTCTGGCTTCGGTAAAAAATGTCAGAAGTTAGCAGATTCATTAAATTCAAAACAACTTTCACAAAAACTGCCGTTTTGACCCCTTTCCCAACATTTTACAGAAAACAATGTTTTCTATATAAAATCTACCCATAATCTTCAGCTTTTCAAGCAACAAGTCGGACTTCAAATCGGGTCTACCAATCTGCAACTAGAGCTATTTTTGTAACCCTTCGCCTGTTTTTCTGGCTTCGGTAAAAAATGTCAGAAGTTAGCAGATTCATTAAATTCAAAACAACTTTCACAAAAACTGCCGTTTTGACCCCTTTCCCAACATTTTACAGAAAACAATGTTTTCTATATAAAATCTACCCCTAATCTTCAGCTTTTCAAGCAAAAAGTCGTATTTCAAATCGGGTCTACCAATCTGTAACTAGAGCTATTTTTGTAACCCTTCGCCTGTTTTTCTGGCTTCGGTAAAAAATGTCAGAAGGTAGCAGATTCATTAAATTCAAAACAACTATCATTTTGACCACTAAACCAAATAGTTTGACAAAAGTATATTGGATTAAAACTTCCTCTACTTCTCTGCTTGTCAAATGCGGAGAAGGTTTATTCAGTATGGAACTTACGTTACAGCAGTTTTACAAAATGCACCACAATGTATTTTTTAAACTTTCACAAACAACTGCCGTTTTGACCCCTTTCCCCACATTTTACAGAAAAAAAATTATATTATCTAAAATCTTCCCCTACTCGTCTGCTTTTCAAGCACGAAGTCGGATTTCAAATCGGGGCTACCAATCTGTAACTAGAGGTATTTTTGTAACCCATCGCCTGTTTTTCTGGCTTCGGTAAAACATGTCAAAAGTTAGCAGATTAATTCAATTCAAAACAACTTTCATTTTAACCACTAAACCAGAGTTTGACAAAAGTATATTGGATTAAAACTTCCTCTACTTCTCTGCTTGTCAAATGCGGAAAAGGTTTATTCAGTACGGAATTTAC
The DNA here is from genome assembly GCF_029448725.1 of Salvelinus fontinalis. NCBI lineage: Eukaryota > Metazoa > Chordata > Actinopteri > Salmoniformes > Salmonidae > Salvelinus > Salvelinus fontinalis. The sequence goes on along the minus strand of NW_026600403.1, from coordinate 213,073 downwards.
GTTACAGCAGTTTTACTAAATGCACTACCATGTGTTTTTTAAACTTTCACAAACAACTGCCATTTTGACCCCTTTCCCAACATTTTACAGAAAACAATGTTTTCTATATAAAATCTTCCCCTACTCTTCTGCTTTTCTAGCAACAAGTCGGATTTCAAATCGGGGCTACCAATCTGTAACTAGAGCTATTTTTGTAACCCTTCGCCTGTTTTTCTGGCTTCGGTAAAAAATGTCAGAAGTTAGCAGATTAATTCAATTCAAAACAACTATCATTTTGACCACTAAACCAAATAGTTTGACAAAAGTATATTGGATTAAAACTTCCTCTACTTCTCTGCTTGTCAAATGCGGAAAAGGTTTATTCAGTATGGAACTTACGTTACAGCAGTTTTACTAAATGCACTACCATGTGTTTTTTAAACTTTCACAAACAACTGCCGTTTTGACCCCTTTCCCAACATTTTACAGAAAACAATGTTTTCTATATAAAATCTTCCCCTACTCTTCTGCTTTTCAAGCAACAAGTCGGATTTCAAATCGGAGCTACCAATCTGTAACTAGAGCTATTTTTGTAACCCTTCGCCTGTTTATCTGGCTTCGGTAAAAAATGTCAGAAGTTAGCATATTCATTAAATTCAAAACAATTATCATTTTGACCACTAAACCAAATAGTTTGACAAAAGTATATTGGATTAAAACTTCCTCTACTCCTCTGCTTGTCAAATGCGGAGAAGGTTTATTCAGTATGGAACTTACGTTACAGCAGTTTTACAAAATGCACCACCATGTATTTTTTAAACTTTCACAAACAACTGCCGTTTTGACCCCTTTCCCAACATTTTACAGAAAAAAAAATATATTATCTAAAATCTTCCCCTACTCGTCTGCTTTTCAAGCACGAAGTCGGATTTCAAATCGGGGCTACCAATCTGTAACTAGAGCTATTTTCATAACCCATCGCCTGTTTTTCTGGCTTCGGTAAAACATGTCAGAAGTTAGCAGATTAATTCAATTCAAAACAACTTTCATTTTAACCACTAAACCAAAGAGTTTGACAAAAGTATATTGGATTAAAACTTCCTCTACTTCTCTGCTTGTCAAATGAAGAAAAGGTTTATTCAGTACGGAATTTACGTTACAGCAGTTTTACTAAATGCACTACCATGTGTTTTTTAAACTTTCACAAACAACTGCCGTTTTGACCCCTTTCCATACATTTTACAGAAAACAATGTTTTCTATATAAAATCTTCCCCTACTCTTCTGCTTTTCAAGCAACAAGTCAGATTTCAAATCGGAGCTACCAATCTGTAACTAGAGCTATTTTTGTAACCCTTCGCCTGTTTTTCTGGCTTCGGTAAAAAATGTAAGAAGTTAGCAGATTCATTAAATTCAAAACAACTATCATTTTGACCACTAAACCAAAGATTTTGACAAAAGTATATTGGATTAAAACTTCCTCTACTTCTCTGCTTGTCAAATGCGGAAAAGGTTTATTCAGTATGGAACTTACGTTACAGCAGTTTTACAAAATGCACTACCATGTGTTTTTTTAACTTTCACAAACAACTGCCGTTTTGACCCCTTTCCCAACATTTTACAGAAAAAAAATTCTATTATATAAAATCTTCCCCTATTCTTCTGCTTTTCAAGCACGAAGTCGGATTTCAAATCGGGCCTACCAATCTGTAACTAGAGCTATTTTCATAACCCATCGCCTGTTTTTCTGGCTTCGGTAAAACATGTCAGAAGTTAGCAGATTAATTCAATTCAAAACCACTATCATTTTAACCACTAAACCAAAGATTTTGACAAAAGTATATTGGATTAAAACTTCCTCTACTTCTCTGCTTGTCAAATGCGGAAAAGGTTTATTCAGTATGGAACTTACGTTACAGCAGTTTTACTAAATGCACTACCATGTGTTTTTTAAACTGTCACAAACAACTGCCGTTTTGACCCCTTTCCCAACATTTTACAGAAAACAATGTTTTCTATATAAAATCTTCCCCTACTCTTCTGCTTTTCAAGCAACAAGTCGGATTTCAAATCGGAGCTACCAATCTGTAACTAGAGCTATTTTTGTAACCCTTCGCCTGTTTTTCTGGCTTCGGTAAAACATGTCAGAAGTTAGCAGATTAACTTCTTGAGAATACAGGGGGTGCTGTTTTCGCATTAGCATAATTGCCTCTACAGATTAAACTGCCTCTTATTCAATTATTGCTGTTACTATATGCATATAACTATATACCATTGGATAGAAAACAAGCTATGGTTTCTAAAACCGTTTCAATTTTGTCTCTGAGTGAAACACAAGTCATTTGACAGCACTTTTCCTGAGCAAGAAGAAGATTGCAAGATGTGTATGCTCGCTTCAACGCTCTGCCTATATATGGTCACGCCACCTATGACCCGAAACACACTTCATTCATCTTCCTCTGGGTGTCAGGAAGACGTCAGAGGAGAAATTTTTTGTTTATCTTGTACTGACGTGAAATAAGACCTATTTCTTTAGCGTGACCGACAACTTCCGGTTTTCTGAAACGCGCGTTTTAGAGGTGCAATTGTCTTTTGTTATGCTGCCGTTACGGATGAAAACTATCTCCGTCTCGAAGTTTGTTTGATACATGTGACCATATCATCTTAATGTATGTTTTTTCAATATAGTTTAATCAGATTATTTGAATTTTTTCGGGAGTTTTGCCGTGTTCCGTTCTGTGAGTTTTTTAACTTTGGACAGAACCGTGCTAGTCGACCAGTACCTACGCTAAATGAAGAGGGAAAGTTGCCATTGTGAATGGATTGAACAACTCATCAGGACTAAGGACACCTTTATCAACATTCTGATGAAAGATCAGCAATAGTAAGACCCAATTTACGATGTTATTTCATATATCTGTCGTGCATGTGAACTGGTCGGGCGCGCCCAGCTGGTTCTGGCTGGCGTGGCTATGCTAATTTAGCGCTACATTTTGTTTTCGCTATAAAACATTTAATAAATCTGAAATATTGTTTGGATTCACCAGATGTTGGGCTTTCAATATCTGTACGCTGTGTATTTTTTCTGAAATGTTTTAAGACAAGTAATTAGTTATATGAAGTTGGTCTCTGTAATTGTTCTGGCTGCATCAGCACTATATCAGATTGCAGCTGCAATGTAGAACTGTGATTTATACCTGAAAAATGCACATTTAAAAAAAAAAACTATGCTATACCATAAATATGTTATCAGACTGTCATCTTATGAATTTGTTTGTTGGTTAGTGGCTATATATATTTTCATTTAGTCGAATTAGTGATAGCTACTGACGCAGGAAAAAACTGTTGGAGTAAGAAAATGGTGTCTTTTGCTAACGTGTTTAGCTAATAGATTTACATATTGTGTCTTCCCTGTAAAACATTTAAAAAATCTGAAATGGTGGTTTTATTCACAAGATCTGTGTCTTTCATTGGGTGTCTTGGACTTGTGATTTAATGATATTTAGATGCTACTATTTAATTGTGACGCTATGCTAACGATGCTAATCAGTGTGGGGGGGGGGTGGTGGGTGCTCCCGAATCCGGGTTAGGTACTCGGTAGAGGTTAATTCAATTCAAAACCACTATCATTTTAACCACTAAACCAAAGATTTTGACAAAAGTATATTGGATTAAAACTTCCTCTACTTCTCTGCTTGTCAAATGCGGAAAAGGTTTATTCAGTATGGAATTTACGTTACAGCAGTTTTACTAAATGCACTACCATGTGTTTTTTAAACTTTCACAAACAACTGCCGTTTTGACCCTTTTCCCAACATTTTACAGAAAACAATGTTTTCTATATAAAATCTTCCCCTACTCTTCTGCTTTTCAAGCAACAAGTCGGATTTCAAATCGGAGCTACCAATCTGTAACTAGAGCTATTTTTGTAACCCTTCGCCTGTTTTTCTGGCTTCGGTAAAAAATGTCAGAAGTTAGCAGATACATTAAATTCAAAACAACTATCATTTTAACCACTAAACCAAACATTTTGACAAAAGTATATTGGATTAAAACTTCCTCTACTTCTCTGCTTCTCAAATGCGGAAAAGGTTTATTCAGTATGGAACTTACGTTACAGCAGTTTTTCATAAATGCACTACCATGTGTTTTTTTAACTTTCACAAACAACTGCCGTTTTGACCCCTTTCCCAACATTTTACAGAAAACAATGTTTTCTATATAAAATCTTCCCCTACTCTTCTGCTTTTCAAGCAACAAGTCGGATTTCAAATCGGGACTACCAATCTGTAAATAGAGCTATTTTTGTAACCCTTCGCCTGTTTTTCTGGCTTCGGTAAAAAATGTCAGAAGTTAGCAGATACATTAAATTCAAAACAACTATCATTTTGACCACTAAACCAAATAGTTTGACAAAAGTATATTGGATTAAAACTTCCTCTACTTCTCTGCTTGTCAAATGCGGAGAAGGTTTATTCAGTATGGAACTTACGTTACAGCAGTTTTACAAAATGCACCACCATGTATTTTTTAAACTTTCACAAACAACTGCCGTTTTGACCCCTTTCCCAAAATTTTACAGAAAAAAAATTATATTATCTAAAATCTTCCCCTACTCGCCTGCTTTTCAAGCAACAAGTCGGATTTCAAATCGGGGCTACCAATCTGTAACTAGAGGTATTTTTGTAACCCATCTCCTGTTTTTCTGGCTTCGGTAAAACATGTCAGAAGTTAGCAGATTAATTCAATTCAAAACAACTTTCATTTTAACCACTAAACCAGAGTTTGACAAAAGTATATTGGATTAAAACTTCCTCTACTTCTCTGCTTGTCAAATGCGGAAAAGGTTTATTCAGTACGGAATTTACGTTACAGCAGTTTTACTAAATGCACTACCATGTGTTTTTTAAACTTTCACAAACAACTGCCGTTTTGACCCCTTTCCCAACATTTTACAGAAAACAATGTTTTCTATATAAAATCTTCCCCTACTCTTCTGCTTTTCAAGCAACAAGTCGGATTTCAAATCGGGGCTACCAATCTGTAACTAGAGCTATTTTTGTAACCCTTCGCCTGTTTTTCTGGCTTCGGTAAAAAATGTCAGAAGTTAGCAGATTCATTAAATTCAAAACAACTATCATTTTGACCACTAAACCAAATAGTTTGACAAAAGTATATTGGATTAAAACTTCCTCTACTTCTCTGCTTGTCAAATGCGGAAAAGGTTTATTCAGTATGGAACTTACGTTACAGCAGTTTTACTAAATGCACTACCATGTGTTTTTTAAACTTTCACAAACAACTGCCGTTTTGACCCCTTTCCCAACATTTTACAGAAAACAATGTTTTCTATATAAAATCTTCCCCTACTCTTATGCTTTTCAAGCAACAAGTCGGATTTCAAATCGGAGCTACCAATCTGTAACTGGAGCTATTTTTGTAACCCTTCGCCTGTTTATCTGGCTTCGGTAAAAAATGTCAGAAGTTAGCATATTCATTAACTTCTGACATGTTTTACCGAAGCCAGAAAAACAGGCAATGGTTTATGAAAATAGCTCTAGTTACAGATTGGTAGCCCCGATTTGAAATCCGACTTCGTGCTTGAAAAGCAGAAGAGTAGGGGAAGATTTTATATAATGGAAATGTTTTTCTGTAAAATGTTGGGAAAGGGGTCAAAACGGCAGTTGTTTGTGAAAGTTAAAAAAAACACATGGTAGTGCATTTAGTAAAACTGCTGTAACGTAAGTTCCATACTGAATAAACCTTTTCCGCATTTGACAAGCAGAGAAGTAGAGGAAGTTTTAATCCAATATACTTTTGTCAAAATCTTTGGTTTAGTGGTTAAAATGATAGTTGTTTTGAATTTAATGAATCTGCTAACTTCTGACATTTTTTACCGAAGCCAGAAAAACAGGCGAAGGGTTACAAAAATAGCTCTAGTTACAGATTGGTAGCCCCGATTTGAAATCCGACTTGTTGCTTGAAAAGCAGAAGAGTAGGGGAAGATTTTATATAGAAAACATTGTTTTCTGTAAAATGTTGGGAAAGGGGTCAAAACGGCAGTTGTTTGTGAAAGTTAAAAACACACATGGTAGTGCATTAAGTAAACCTGCTGTAACGTAAGTTCCATACTGAATAAACCTTTTCCGCATTTGACAAGCAGAGAAGTAGAGGAAGTTTTAATCCATAATACTTTTGTCAAACTCTTTGGTTTAGTGGTTAAAATGATAGTTGTTTTGAATTGAATTAATCTGCTAACTTCTGACATGTTTTACCGAAGCCAGAAAAACAGGCGATGGGTTACAAAAATAGCTCTAGTTACAGATTGGTAGCCCCGATTTGAAATCCGACTTCGTGCTTGAAAAGCAGACGAGTAGGGAAGATTTTATATAATAGAATTTTCTTTCTGTAAAATGTTGGGAAAGGGGTCAAAACGGCAGTTGTTTGTGAAAGTTAAAAAAACACATGGTAGTGCATTTAGTAAAACTGCTGTAACGTAAGTTCCATACTGAATAAACCTTTTCCGCATTTGACAAGCAGAGAAGTAGAGGAAGTTTTAATCCAATATACTTTTGTCAAAATCTTTGGTTTAGTGGTTAAAATGATAGTTGTTTTGAATTTAATGAATCTGCTAACTTCTGACATTTTTTACCGAAGCCAGAAAAACAGGCGAAGGGTTACAAAAATAGCTCTAGTTACAGATTGGTAGCTCCGATTTGAAATCCGACTTGTTGCTTGAAAAGCAGAAGAGTAGGGGAAGATTTTATATAGACAACATTGTTTTCTGTAAAATGTTGGGAAATGGGTCAAAACGGCAGTTGTTTGTGAAAGTTAAAAAAACACATGGTAGTATATTTAGTAAAACTGCTGTAATGTAAGTTCCATACTGAATAAACCTTTTCCGCATTTGACAAGCAGAGAAGTAGAGGAAGTTTAAATCCAATATACTTTTGTCAAACTCTTTGGTTTAGTGGTTAAAATGATAGTTGTTTTGAATTGAATTAATCTGCTAACTTCTGACATGTTTTACCGAAGCCAGAAAAACAGGCGAAGGGTTACAAAAATAGCTCTAGTTACAGATTGGTAGCTCCGATTTGAAATCCGACTTCGTGCTTGAAAAGCAGAAGAGTAGGGGAAGATTTTATATAGAAAACATTGTTTTCTGTAAAATGTTGGGAAAGGGGTCAAAACGGCAGTTGTTTGTGAAAGTTAAAAACACACATGGTAGTGCATTAAGTAAAACTGCTGTAACATAAGTTCCATACTGGATAAACCTTTTCCGCATTTGACAAGCAGAGAAGTAGAGGAAGTTTTAATCCAATATACTTTTGTCAAAATCTTTGGTTTAGTGGTCAAAATGATAGTTGTTTTGAATTTAATGAATCTGCTAACTTCTGACATTTTTTACCAAAGCCAGAAAAACAGGCGAAGGGTTACAAAAATAGCTCTAGTTACAGTTTGGTAGCTCCGATTTGAAATCCGACATCGTGCTTGAAAAGCAGAAGAGTAGGGGAAGATTTTATATAATGGAAATATTTTTCTTTAAAATGTTGGGAAAGGGGTCAAAACGGCAGTTGTTTGTGAAAGTTTAAAAAATACATGGTAGAGCATTTTGTAAAACTGCTGTAACGTAAGTTCCATACTGAATAAACCTTCTCCGCATTTGACAAGCAGAGAAGTAGAGGAAGTTTCAATCCAATATACTTTTGTCAAACTATTTGGTTTAGTGGTCAAAATGATAGTTGTTTTGAATTTAATGAATCTGCTAACTTCTGACATTTTTTACCGAAGCCAGAAAAACAGGTGAAGAGTTACAAAAATAGCTCTAGTTACACATTGGTAGACCCGATTTGAAATCCGACTTTGTGCTTGAAAAGCAGATGAGTAGGGGAAGATTTTATATAGAAAACATTATTTTCTGTAAAATGTTGGGAAAGGGGTCAAAACGGCAGTTGTTGGTGAAAGTTAAAAAAACACATGGTAGTGCATTTTGTAAAACTGCTGTAACGTAAGTTCCATACTGAATAAACCTTCTCCGCATTTGACAAGCAGCGAAGTAGAGGAAGTTTTAATCCAATATACTTTTGTCAAAATCTTTGGTTTAGTGGTTAAAATGATAGTTGTTTTGTATGGAAATAATCTGCTAACTTCTGACATGTTTTACCGAAGCCAGAAAAACAGGCGATGGGTTACAAAAATAGCTCTAGTTACAGATTGGTAGCCCCGATTTGAAATCCGACTTCGTGCTTGAAAAGCAGACGAGTAGGGAAGATTTTATATAATATAATTTTTTTTCAGTAAAATGTTGGGAAAGGGGTCAAAACGGCAGTTGTTTATGAAAGTTTAAAAACACATGGTAGTGCATTTAGTAAAACTGCTGTAACGTAAATTCCATACTGAATAAACCTTTTCCGCATTTGACTAGCAGAGAAGTAGAGGAAGTTTTAATCCATAATACTTTTGTCAAACTCTTTGGTTTAGTGGTTAAAATGATAGTTGTTTTGAATTGAATTAATCTGCTAACTTCTGACATGTTTTACCGAAGCCAGAAAAACAGGCGATGGGTTACAAAAATAGCTCTAGTTACAGATTGGTAGCCCCGATTTGAAATCCGACTTCGTGCTTGAAAAGCAGACGAGTAGGGAAGATTTTATATAATAGATTTTTTTTCCTGTAAAATGTTGGGAAAGGGGTCAAAACGGCAGTTGTTTGTGAAAGTTAAAAAAACACATGGTAGTGCATTTAGTAAAACTGCTGTAACGTAAGTTCCATACTGAATAAACCTTTTCCGCATTTGACAAGCAGAGAAGTAGAGGAAGTTTTAATCCAATATACTTTTGTCAAAATCTTTGGTTTAGTGGTTAAAATGATAGTTGTTTTGAATTTAATGAATCTGCTAACTTCTGACATTTTTTACCGAAGCCAGAAAAACAGGCGAAGGGTTACAAAAATAGCTCTAGTTACAGATTGGTAGCTCCGATTTGAAATCCGACTTGTTGCTTGAAAAGCAGATGAGTAGGGGAAGATTTTATATAGAAAACATTGTTTTCTGTAAAATGTTGGGAAAGGGGTCAAAACGGCAGTTGTTGGTGAAAGTTAAAAAAACACATGGTAGTGCATTTAGTAAAACTGCTGTAACTTAAGTTCCATACTGAATAAACCTTTTCCGCATTTGACAAGCAGAGAAGTAGAGGAAGTTTTAATCCAATATACTTTTGTCAAAGTCTTTGGTTTAGTGGTTAAAATGATAGTTGTTTTGAATTTAATGAATCTGCTAACTTCTGACATTTTTTACCGAAGCCAGAAAAACAGGCGAAGGGTTACAAAAATATCTCTAGTTACAGATTGGTAGCTCCGATTTGAAATCCGACTTGTTGCTTGAAAAGCAGAAGAGTAGGGGAAGATTTTATATAGAAAACATTGTTTTCTGTAAAATGTTGGGAAAGGGGTCAAAACGGCAGTTGTTTGTGAAAGTTAAAAAAACACATGGTAGTGCATTTAGTAAAACTGCTGTAACGTAAGTTCCATACTGAATAAACCTTTTCCGCATTTGACAAGCAGAGAAGTAGAGGAAGTTTTAATCCAATATACTTTTGTCAAAATCTTTGGTTTAGTGGTTAAAATGATAGTTGTTTTGAATTTAATGAATCTGCTAACTTCTGACATTTTTTACCGAAGCCAGAAAAACAGGCGAAGGGTTACAAAAATAGCTCTAGTTACAGATTGGTAGCTCCGATTTGAAATCCGACTTGTTGCTTGAAAAGCAGATGAGTAGGGGAAGATTTTATATAGAAAACATTGTTTTCTGTAAAATGTTGGGAAAGGGGTCAAAACGGCAGTTGTTGGTGAAAGTTAAAAAAACACATGGTAGTGCATTTAGTAAAACTGCTGTAACTTAAGTTCCATACTGAATAAACCTTTTCCGCATTTGACAAGCAGAGAAGTAGAGGAAGTTTTTATCCAATATACTTTTGTCAAAATCTTTGGTTTAGTGGTTAAAATGATAGTTGTTTTGAATTTAATGAATCTGCTAACTTCTGACATTTTTTACCGAAGCCAGAAAAACAGGCGAAGGGTTACAAAAATATCTCTAGTTACAGATTGGTAGCTCCGATTTGAAATCCGACTTGTTGCTTGAAAAGCAGAAGAGTAGGGGAAGATTTTATATAGAAAACATTGTTTTCTGTTAAATGTTGGGAAAGGGGTCAAAACGGCAGTTGTTTGTGAAAGTTAAAAAAACTCATGGTAGTGCATTTAGTAAAACTGCTGTAACGTAAGTTCCATACTGAATAAACCTTTTCCGCATTTGACAAGCAGAGAAGTAGAGGAAGTTTTAATCCAATATACTTTTTTCAAAATCTTTGGTTTAGTGGTTAAAATGATAGTTGTTTTGAATTTAATGAATCTGCTAACTTCTGACATTTTTTACCGAAGCCAGAAAAACAGGCGAAGGGTTACAAAAATAGCTCTAGTTACAGATTGGTAGCTCCGATTTGAAATCCGACTTGTTGCTTGAAAAGCAGAAGAGTAGGGGAAGATTTTATATAATATGATTTTTTTTCAGTAAAATGTTGGGAAAGGGGTCAAAACGGCAGTTGTTTATGAAAGTTTAAAAACACATGGTAATGCATTTAGTAAAACTGCTGTAACGTAAATTCCATACTGAATAAACCTTTTCCGCATTTGACTAGCAGAGAAGTAGAGGAAGTTTTAATCCATAATACTTTTGTCAAACTCTTTGGTTTAGTGGTTAAAATGATAGTTGTTTTGAATTGAATTAATCTGCTAACTTCTGACATGTTTTACCGAAGCCAGAAAAACAGGCGATGGGTTACAAAAATAGCTCTAGTTACAGATTGGTAGCCCCGATTTGAAATCCGACTTCGTGCTTGAAAAGCAGACGAGTAGGGAAGATTTTATATAATAGAATTTTTTTTCTGTAAAATGTTGGGAAAGGGGTCAAAACGGCAGTTGTTTGTGAAAGTTAAAAAAACTCATGGTAGTGCATTTAGTAAAACTGCTGTAACGTAAGTTCCATACTGAATAAACCTTTTCCGCATTTGACAAGCAGAGAAGTAGAGGAAGTTTTAATCCAATATACTTTTGTCAAAATCTTTGGTTTAGTGGTTAAAATGATAGTTGTTTTGAATTTAATGAATCTGCTAACTTCTGACATTTTTTACCGAAGCCAGAAAAACAGGCGAAGGGTTACAAAAATAGCTCTAGTTACAGATTGGTAGCTCCGATTTGAAATCCGACTTGTTGCTTGAAAAGCAGAAGAGTAGGGGAAGATTTTATATAGAAAACATTGTTTTCTGTAAAATGTTGGGAAAGGGGTCAAAACGGCAGTTGTTTGTGAAAGTTAAAAAAACTCATGGTAGTGCATTTAGTAAAACTGCTGTAACTTAAGTTCCATACTGAATAAACCTTTTCCGCATTTGACAAGCAGAGAAGTAGAGGAAGTTTTAATCCAATATACTTTTGTCAAAGTCTTTGGTTTAGTGGTTAAAATGATAGTTGTTTTGAATTTAATGAATCTGCTAACTTCTGACATTTTTTACCGAAGCCAGAAAAACAGGCGAAGGGTTACAAAAATATCTCTAGTTACAGATTGGTAGCTCCGATTTGAAATCCGACTTGTTGCTTGAAAAGCAGAAGAGTAGGGGAAGATTTTATATAGAAAACATTGTTTTCTGTAAAATGTTGGGAAAGGGGTCAAAACGGCAGTTGTTTGTGAAAGTTAAAAAAACACATGGTAGTGCATTTAGTAAAACTGCTGTAACGTAAGTTCCATACTGAATAAACCTTTTCCGCATTTGACAAGCAGAGAAGTAGAGGAAGTTTTAATCCAATATACTTTTGTCAAAATCTTTGGTTTAGTGGTTAAAATGATAGTTGTTTTGAATTTAATGAATCTGCTAACTTCTGACATTTTTTACCGAAGCCAGAAAAACAGGCGAAGGGTTACAAAAATAGCTCTAGTTACAGATTGGTAGCTCCGATTTGAAATCCGACTTGTTGCTTGAAAAGCAGATGAGTAGGGGAAGATTTTATATAGAAAACATTGTTTTCTGTAAAATGTTGGGAAAGGGGTCAAAACGGCAGTTGTTGGTGAAAGTTAAAAAAACACATGGTAGTGCATTTAGTAAAACTGCTGTAACTTAAGTTCCATACTGAATAAACCTTTTCCGCATTTGACAAGCAGAGAAGTAGAGGAAGTTTTTATCCAATATACTTTTGTCAAAATCTTTGGTTTAGTGGTTAAAATGATAGTTGTTTTGAATTTAATGAATCTGCTAACTTCTGACATTTTTTACCGAAGCCAGAAAAACAGGCGAAGGGTTACAAAAATATCTCTAGTTACAGATTGGTAGCTCCGATTTGAAATCCGACTTGTTGCTTGAAAAGCAGAAGAGTAGGGGAAGATTTTATATAGAAAACATTGTTTTCTGTTAAATGTTGGGAAAGGGGTCAAAACGGCAGTTGTTTGTGAAAGTTAAAAAAACTCATGGTAGTGCATTTAGTAAAACTGCTGTAACGTAAGTTCCATACTGAATAAACCTTTTCCGCATTTGACAAGCAGAGAAGTAGAGGAAGTTTTAATCCAATATACTTTTTTCAAAATCTTTGGTTTAGTGGTTAAAATGATAGTTGTTTTGAATTTAATGAATCTGCTAACTTCTGACATTTTTTACCGAAGCCAGAAAAACAGGCGAAGGGTTACAAAAATAGCTCTAGTTACAGATTGGTAGCTCCGATTTGAAATCCGACTTGTTGCTTGAAAAGCAGAAGAGTAGGGGAAGATTTTATATAATATGATTTTTTTTCAGTAAAATGTTGGGAAAGGGGTCAAAACGGCAGTTGTTTATGAAAGTTTAAAAACACATGGTAATGCATTTAGTAAAACTGCTGTAACGTAAATTCCATACTGAATAAACCTTTTCCGCATTTGACTAGCAGAGAAGTAGAGGAAGTTTTAATCCATAATACTTTTGTCAAACTCTTTGGTTTAGTGGTTAAAATGATAGTTGTTTTGAATTGAATTAATCTGCTAACTTCTGACATGTTTTACCGAAGCCAGAAAAACAGGCGATGGGTTACAAAAATAGCTCTAGTTACAGATTGGTAGCCCCGATTTGAAATCCGACTTCGTGCTTGAAAAGCAGACGAGTAGGGAAGATTTTATATAATAGAATTTTTTTTCTGTAAAATGTTGGGAAAGGGGTCAAAACGGCAGTTGTTTGTGAAAGTTAAAAAAACTCATGGTAGTGCATTTAGTAAAACTGCTGTAACGTAAGTTCCATACTGAATAAACCTTTTCCGCATTTGACAAGCAGAGAAGTAGAGGAAGTTTTAATCCAATATACTTTTGTCAAAATCTTTGGTTTAGTGGTTAAAATGATAGTTGTTTTGAATTTAATGAATCTGCTAACTTCTGACATTTTTTACCGAAGCCAGAAAAACAGGCGAAGGGTTACAAAAATAGCTCTAGTTACAGATTGGTAGCTCCGATTTGAAATCCGACTTGTTGCTTGAAAAGCAGAAGAGTAGGGGAAGATTTTATATAGAAAACATTGTTTTCTGTTAAATGTTGGGAAAGGGGTCAAAACGGCAGTTGTTTGTGAAAGTTAAAAAAACTCATGGTAGTGCATTTAGTAAAACTGCTGTAACGTAAGTTCCATACTGAATAAACCTTCTCCGCATTTGACAAGCAGAGAAGTAGAGGAAGTTTTAATCAAATATACTATTGTCAAACTCTTTGGTTTAGTGGTTAAAATAATAGTTGTTTTGAATTGAATTTAATCTGCTAACTTCTGACATGTTTTACCGAAGCCAGAAAAACAGGCGATGGGTTACAAAAATAGCTCTAGTTACAGATTGGTAGCCCCGATTTGAAATCCGACTTCGTGCTTGAAAAGCAGACGAGTAGGGAAGATTTTATATAATACAATTTTTTTTCAGTAAAATGTTGGGAAAGGCGTCAAAACGGCAGTTGTTTATGAAAGTTTAAAAACACATGGTAGTGCATTTAGTAAAACTGCTGTAACGTAAATTCCATACTGAATAAACCTTTTCCGCATTTGACTAGCAGAGAAGTAGAGGAAGTTTTAATCCAATATACTTTTGTCAAACTCTTTGGTTTAGTGGTTAAAATGATAGTTGTTTTGAATTGAATTAATCTGCTAACTTCTGACATGTTTTACCGAAGCCAGAAAAACAGGCGATGGGTTACAAAAATAGCTCTAGTTACAGATTGGTAGCCCCGATTTGAAATCCGACTTCGTGCTTGAAAAGCAGACGAGTAGGGAAGATTTTATATAATAGAATTTTTTTTCTGTAAAATGTTTGGAAAGGGGTCAAAACGGCAGTTGTTTGTGAAAGTTAAAAAAACACATGGTAGTGCATTTAGTAAAACTGCTGTAACGTAAGTTCCATACTGAATAAACCTTTTCCGCATTTGACAAGCAGAGAAGTAGAGGAAGTTTTAATCCAATATACTTTTGTCAAAATCTTTGGTTTAGTGGTTAAAATGATAGTTGTTTTGAATTTAATGAATCTGCTAACTTCTGACATTTTTTACCGAAGCCAGAAAAACAGGCGAAGGGTTACAAAAATAGCTCTAGTTACAGATTGGTAGCTCCGATTTGAAATCCGACTTCGTGCTTGAAAAGCAGACGAGTAGGGAAGATTTTATATAATATGATTTTTTTTCAGTAAAATGTTGGGAAAGGGGTCAAAACGGCAGTTGTTTATGAAAGTTTAAAAACACATGGTAATGCATTTAGTAAAACTGCTGTAACGTAAATTCCATACTGAATAAACCTTTTCCGCATTTGACTAGCAGAGAAGTAGAGGAAGTTTTAATCCATAATACTTTTGTCAAACTTTTTTGGTTTAGTGGTTAAAATGATAGTTGTTTTGAATTGAATTAATCTGCTAACTTCTGACATGTTTTACCGAAGCCAGAAAAACAGGCGATGGGTTACAAAAATAGCTCTAGTTACAGATTGGTAGCCCCGATTTGAAATCCGACTTCGTGCTTGAAAAGCAGACGAGTAGGGAAGATTTTATATAATAGAATTTTTTTTCTGTAAAATGTTGGGAAAGGGGTCAAAACGGCAGTTGTTTGTGAAAGTTAAAAAAACACATGGTAGTGCATTTAGTAAAACTGCTGTAACGTAAGTTCCATACTGAATAAACCTTTTCCGCATTTGACAAGCAGAGAAGTAGAGGAAGTTTTAATCCAATATACTTTTGTCAAAATCTTTGGTTTAGTGGTTAAAATGATAGTTGTTTTGAATTTAATGAATCTGCTAACTTCTGACATTTTTTACCGAAGCCAGAAAAACAGGCGAAGGGTTACAAAAATAGCTCTAGTTACAGATTGGTAGCTCCGATTTGAAATCCGACTTGTTGCTTGAAAAGCAGAAGAGTAGGGGAAGATTTTATATAGAAAACATTGTTTTCTGTTAAATGTTGGGAAAGGGGTCAAAACGGCAGTTGTTTGTGAAAGTTAAAAAAACTCATGGTAGTGCATTTAGTAAAACTGCTGTAACGTAAGTTCCATACTGAATAAACCTTCTCCGCATTTGACAAGCAGAGAAGTAGAGGAAGTTTTAATCAAATATACTATTGTCAAACTCTTTGGTTTAGTGGTTAAAATGATAGTTGTTTTGAATTGAATTTAATCTGCTAACTTCTGACATGTTTTACCGAAGCCAGAAAAACAGGCGATGGGTTACAAAAATAGCTCTAGTTACAGATTGGTAGCCCCGATTTGAAATCCGACTTCGTGCTTGAAAAGCAGACGAGTAGGGAAGATTTTATATAATATAATTTTTTTTTAGTAAAATGTTGGGAAAGGCGTCAAAACGGCAGTTGTTTATGAAAGTTTAAAAACACATGGTAGTGCATTTAGTAAAACTGCTGTAACGTAAATTCCATACTGAATAAACCTTTTCCGCATTTGACTAGCAGAGAAGTAGAGGAAGTTTTAATCCATAATACTTTTGTCAAACTCTTTGGTTTAGTGGTTAAAATGATAGTTGTTTTGAATTGAATTAATCTGCTAACTTCTGACATGTTTTACCGAAGCCAGAAAAACAGGCGATGGGTTACAAAAATAGCTCTAGTTACAGATTGGTAGCCCCGATTTGAAATCCGACTTGTTGCTTGAAAAGCAGACGAGTAGGGAAGATTTTATATAATATAATTTTTTTTCTGTAAAATGTTGGGAAAGGGGTCAAAACGGCAGTTGTTTGTGAAAGTTAAAAAAACACATGGTAGTGCATTTAGTAAAACTGCTGTAACGTAAGTTCCATACTGAATAAACCTTTTCCGCATTTGACAAGCAGAGAAGTAGAGGAAGTTTTAATCCAATATACTTTTGTCAAAATCTTTGGTTTAGTGGTTAAAATGATAGTTGTTTTGAATTTAATGAATCTGCTAACTTCTGACATTTTTTACCGAAGCCAGAAAAACAGGCGAAGGGTTACAAAAATAGCTCTAGTTACAGATTGGTAGCTCCGATTTGAAATCCGACTTGTTGCTTGAAAAGCAGAAGAGTAGGGGAAGATTTTATATAGAAAACATTGTTTTCTGTAAAATGTTGGGAAAGGGGTCAAAACGGCAGTTGTTGGTGAAAGTTAAAAAAACACATGGTAGTGCATTTAGTAAAACTGCTGTAACTTAAGTTCCATACTGAATAAACCTTTTCCGCATTTGACAAGCAGAGAAGTAGAGGAAGTTTTAATCCAATATACTTTTGTCAAAATCTTTGGTTTAGTGGTTAAAATGATAGTTGTTTTGAATTTAATGAATCTGCTAACTTCTGACATTTTTTACCGAAGCCAGAAAAACAGGCGAAGGGTTACAAAAATAGCTCTAGTTACAGATTGGTAGCTCCGATTTGAAATCCGACTTGTTGCTTGAAAAGCAGAAGAGTAGGGGAAGATTTTAAATAGAAAACATTGTTTTCTGTTAAATGTTGGGAAAGGGGTCAAAACGGCAGTTGTTTGTGAAAGTTAAAAAAACTCATGGTAGTGCATTTAGTAAAACTGCTGTAACGTAAGTTCCATACTGAATAAACCTTTTCCGCATTTGACAAGCAGAGAAGTAGAGGAAGTTTTAATCCAATATACTTTTGTCAAAATCTTTGGTTTAGTGGTTAAAATGATAGTTGTTTTGAATTTAATGAATCTGCTAATTTCTGACATTTTTTACCGAAGCCAGAAAAACAGGGGAAGGGTTACAAAAATAGCTCTAGTTACAGATTGGTAGCTCCGATTTGAAATCCGACTTGTTGCTTGAAAAGCAGAAGAGTAGGGGAAGATTTTATATAGAAAACATTGTTTTCTGTAAAATGTTGGGAAAGGGGTCAAAACGGCAGTTGTTGGTGAAAGTTAAAAAAACACATGGTAGTGCATTTAGTAAAACTGCTGTAACATAAGTTCCATACTGAATAAACCTTTTCCGCATTTGACAAGCAGAGAAGTAGAGGAAGTTTTAATCCAATATACTTTTGTCAAAATCTTTGGTTTAGTGGTTAAAATGATAGTTGTTTTGAATTTAATGAATCTGCTAACTTCTGACATTTTTTACCGAAGCCAGAAAAACAGGCGAAGGGTTACAAAAATAGCTCTAGTTACAGATTGGTAGCTCCGATTTGAAATCCGACTTCGTGCTTGAAAAGCAGAAGAGTAGGGGAAGATTTTATATAATGGAAATGTTTTTCTTTAAAATGTTGGGAAAGGGGTCAAAACGGCAGTTGTTTGGGAAAGTTTAAAAAATACATGGTAGTGCATTTAGTAAAACTGCTGTAACGTAAGTTCCATACTGAATAAACCTTTTCCGCATTTGACAAGCAGAGAAGTAGAGGAAGTTTTAATCCAATATACTTTGGTTTAGTGGTTAAAATGATAGTTGTTTTGAATTTAATGAATCTGCTAACTTCTGACATTTTTTACCGAAGCCAGAAAAACAGGCGAAGGGTTACAAAAATAGCTCTAGTTACAGATTGGTAGCCCAGATTTGAAATCCGACTTCGTGCTTGAAAAGCAGACGAGTAGGGGAAGATTTTATATAATAGAATTTTTTTTCTGTAAAATGTTGGGAAAGGGGTCAAAACGGCAGTTGTTTGTGAAAGTTTAAAAAATACATGGTAGAGCATTTTGTAAAACTGCTGTAACGTAAGTTCCATACTGAATAAACCTTCTCCGCATTTGACAAGCAGAGAAGTAGAGGACGTTTCAATCCAATATACTTTTGTCAAACTATTTGGTTTAGTGGTCAAAATGATAGTTGTTTTGAATTTAATGAATCTGCTAACTTCTGACATTTTTTACCGAAGCCAGAAAAACAGATGAAGGGTTACAAAAATAGCTCTAGTTACAGATTGGTAGCCCCGATTTGAAATCCGACTTGTTGCTTGAAAAGCAGAAGAGTAGGAGAAGATTTTATATAGAAAACATTGTTTTCTGTAAAATGTTGGGAAAGGGGTCAAAACGGCAGTTGTTTGTGAAAGTTAAAAAAACACATGGTAGTGCATTTAAGTAAAACTGCTGTAACGTAAGTTCCATACTGAATAAACCTTTTCCGCATTTGACAAGCAGAGAAGTAGAGGAAGTTTTAAAAAACTCACAGAACGGAACACGGCAAAACTCCCGAAAAAATTCTAATAATCTGATTAAACTATATTGAAAAAACATACATTACGGTGATATGGTCACATGTATCAAACAAACTTCGACACGGAGATAGTTTTCATCCGTAACGTCAGCATAACAAAAGTCAATGGCTTCTCTAAACGCGCATCTCAGGAAACCGGAAGTTGTCGGTCACGCTAAAGAAATAGGTCTTATTTCACGTCAGTACAAGATAAACAAAAAATTTCTCCTCTGACGTCTTCCAGACACCCAGAGGAAGAAGAAGGAAGTGTGTTTCGGGTCATAGGTCGCGTGACCATATATAGGCAGAGCTTTGAAGCGAGCATACACATCTTGCAATCTTTTTCTGGCTCAGGGAAAGTGCTGTGAAATGACCTGTGTTTGACTCAGAGACAAAATTGGAACGGTTTTAGAAACCATAGCTTGTTTTCTATCCAATGGCATATGGTTATATGCATATAGTAACAGCAATAATTGAATAAGAGGCAGTTTTATCTGTAGAGGCAATTATGCTAATGTGAAAACAGCACCCCCTGTATTCTCAAGAAGTTAATGAATCTGCTAACTTCTGACATTTTTTACCGAAGCCAGAAAAACAGGCGAAGGGTTACAAAAATAGCTCTAGTTACAGATTGGTAGCTCCGATTTGAAATCCGACTTGTTGCTTGAAAAGCAGAAGAGTAGGGGAAGATTTTATATAGAAAACATTGTTTTCTGTTAAATGTTGGGAAAGGGGTCAAAACGGCAGTTGTTTGTGAAAGTTAAAAAAACTCATGGTAGTGTATTTAGTAAAACTGCTGTAACGTAAGTTCCATACTGAATAAACCTTTTCCGCATTTGACAAACAGAGAAGTAGAGGAAGTTTTAATCCAATATACTTTTGTCAAAATCTTTGGTTTAGTGGTTAAAATGATAGTTGTTTTGAATGTAATGAATCTGCTAATTTCTGACATTTTTTACCGAAGCCAGAAAAAAAGGCGAAGGGTTACAAAAATAGCTCTAGTTACAGACTGGTAGCTCCGATTTGAAATCCGACTTGTTGCTTGAAAAGCAGAAGAGTAGGGGAAGATTTTATATAGAAAACATTGTTTTCTGTAAAATGTTGGGAAAGGGGTCAAAACGGCAGTTGTTGGTGAAAGTTAAGAAAACACATGGTAGTGCATTTAGTAAAACTGCTGTAACGTAAGTTCCATACTGAATAAACCTTTTCCGCATTTGACAAGCAGAGAAGTAGAGGAAGTTTTAATCCAATATACTTTGGTTTAGTGGTTAAAATGATAGTTGTTTTGAATTTAATGAATCTGCTAACTTCTGACATTTTTTACCGAAGCCAGAAAAGCAGGCGAAGGGTTACAAAAATAGCTCTAGTTACAGATTGGTAGCCCCGATTTGAAATCCGACTTCGTGCTTGAAAAGCAGACGAGTAGGGGAAGATTTTATATAATAGAATTTTTTTTCTATAAAATGTTGGGAAAGGGGTCAAAACGGCAGTTGTTTGTGAAAATTAAAAAAACACATGGTAGTGCATTAAGTAAACCTGCTGTAACGTAAGTTCCATACTGAATAAACCTTTTCCGCATTTGACAAGCAGAGAAGTAGAGGAAGTTTTAATCCAATATACTTTTGTCAAAATCTTTGGTTTAGTTGTTAAAATGATAGTTGTTTTGAATTTAATGAATCTGCTAACTTCTGACATTTTTTACCGAAGCCAGAAAAACAGGCGAAGGGTTACAAAAATAGCTCTAGTTACAGATTGGTAGCTCCGATTTGAAAGCCGACTTGTTGCTTGAAAAGCAGAAGAGTAGGGGAAGATTTTATATAGAAAACATTGTTTTCTGTAAAATGTTGGGAAAGGGGTCAAAACGGCAGTTGTTTGTGAAAGTTTAAAAAACACATGGTAGTGCATTTAGTAAAACTGCTGTAACGTAAATTCCATACTGAATAAACCTTTTCCGCATTTGACAAGCAGAGAAGTAGAGGAAGTTTTAATCCAATATACTTTTGTCAAACTCTTTGGTTTAGTGGTTAAAATGATAGTTGTTTTGAATTTAATTAATCTGCTAACTTCTGACATGTTTTACCGAAGCCAGAAAAACAGGCTATGGGTTACAAAAATAGCTCTAGTTACAGATTGGTAACCCCGATTTGAAATCCGACTTCGTGCTTGAAAAGCAGACGAGTAAGGGAAGATTTTATATAATGGAAATTTTTTTCTATAAAATGTTGGGAAAGGGGTCAAAACGGCAGTTGTTTGTGAAAGTTTAAAAAACACATGGTAGTGCATTTAGTAAAACTTCTGTAATGTAAATTCCATACTGAATAAACCTTTTCCGCATTTGACAAGCAGAGAAGTAAAGGAAGTTTTAATCCAATATACTTTTGTCAAAATCTTTGGTTTAGTGGTTAAAATGATAGTTGTTTTGAATTGAATTAATCTGCTAACTTCTGACATTTTTTACCGAAGCCAGAAAAACAGGCGAAGGGTTACAAAAATAGCTCTAGTTACAGATTGGTAGCTCCGATTTGAAATCCGACTTGTTGCTTGAAAAGCAGAAGAGTAGGGGAAGATTTTATATAGAAAACATTGTTTTCTGTAAAATGTTGGGAAAGGGGTCAAAACGGCAGTTGTTTGTGAAAGTTTAAAAAATACATGGTAGTGCATTTTGTAAAACTGCTGTAACGTAAGTTCCATACTGAATAAACCTTCTCCTCATTTGACAAGCAGAGAAGTAGAGGAAGTTTCAATCCAATATACTTTTGTCAAAATCTTTGGTTTAGTGGTTAAAATGATAGTTGTTTTGAATTTAATGAATCTGCTAACTTCTGACATTTTTTACCG
Source organism: Salvelinus fontinalis (assembly GCF_029448725.1). Taxonomy (NCBI): domain Eukaryota; kingdom Metazoa; phylum Chordata; class Actinopteri; order Salmoniformes; family Salmonidae; genus Salvelinus; species Salvelinus fontinalis. Next base: position 191,591 of record NW_026600403.1, on the reverse strand, counting down.
AAGCCAGAAAAACAGGCGAAGGGTTACAAAAATAGCTCTAGTTACAGATTGGTAGCTCCGATTTGAAATCCGACTTGTTGCTTGAAAAGCAGAAGAGTAGGGGAAGATTTTATATAGAAAACATTGTTTTCTGTTAAATGTTGGGAAAGGGGTCAAAACGGCAGTTGTTTGTGAAAGTTAAAAAAACTCATGGTAGTGTATTTAGTAAAACTGCTGTAACGTAAGTTCCATACTGAATAAACCTTTTCCGCATTTGACAAACAGAGAAGTAGAGGAAGTTTTAATCCAATATACTTTTGTCAAAATCTTTGGTTTAGTGGTTAAAATGATAGTTGTTTTGAATGTAATGAATCTGCTAATTTCTGACATTTTTTACCGAAGCCAGAAAAAAAGGCGAAGGGTTACAAAAATAGCTCTAGTTACAGACTGGTAGCTCCGATTTGAAATCCGACTTGTTGCTTGAAAAGCAGAAGAGTAGGGGAAGATTTTATATAGAAAACATTGTTTTCTGTAAAATGTTGGGAAAGGGGTCAAAACGGCAGTTGTTGGTGAAAGTTAAGAAAACACATGGTAGTGCATTTAGTAAAACTGCTGTAACGTAAGTTCCATACTGAATAAACCTTTTCCGCATTTGACAAGCAGAGAAGTAGAGGAAGTTTTAATCCAATATACTTTGGTTTAGTGGTTAAAATGATAGTTGTTTTGAATTTAATGAATCTGCTAACTTCTGACATTTTTTACCGAAGCCAGAAAAGCAGGCGAAGGGTTACAAAAATAGCTCTAGTTACAGATTGGTAGCCCCGATTTGAAATCCGACTTCGTGCTTGAAAAGCAGACGAGTAGGGGAAGATTTTATATAATAGAATTTTTTTTCTATAAAATGTTGGGAAAGGGGTCAAAACGGCAGTTGTTTGTGAAAATTAAAAAAACACATGGTAGTGCATTAAGTAAACCTGCTGTAACGTAAGTTCCATACTGAATAAACCTTTTCCGCATTTGACAAGCAGAGAAGTAGAGGAAGTTTTAATCCAATATACTTTTGTCAAAATCTTTGGTTTAGTTGTTAAAATGATAGTTGTTTTGAATTTAATGAATCTGCTAACTTCTGACATTTTTTACCGAAGCCAGAAAAACAGGCGAAGGGTTACAAAAATAGCTCTAGTTACAGATTGGTAGCTCCGATTTGAAAGCCGACTTGTTGCTTGAAAAGCAGAAGAGTAGGGGAAGATTTTATATAGAAAACATTGTTTTCTGTAAAATGTTGGGAAAGGGGTCAAAACGGCAGTTGTTTGTGAAAGTTTAAAAAACACATGGTAGTGCATTTAGTAAAACTGCTGTAACGTAAATTCCATACTGAATAAACCTTTTCCGCATTTGACAAGCAGAGAAGTAGAGGAAGTTTTAATCCAATATACTTTTGTCAAACTCTTTGGTTTAGTGGTTAAAATGATAGTTGTTTTGAATTTAATTAATCTGCTAACTTCTGACATGTTTTACCGAAGCCAGAAAAACAGGCTATGGGTTACAAAAATAGCTCTAGTTACAGATTGGTAACCCCGATTTGAAATCCGACTTCGTGCTTGAAAAGCAGACGAGTAAGGGAAGATTTTATATAATGGAAATTTTTTTCTATAAAATGTTGGGAAAGGGGTCAAAACGGCAGTTGTTTGTGAAAGTTTAAAAAACACATGGTAGTGCATTTAGTAAAACTTCTGTAATGTAAATTCCATACTGAATAAACCTTTTCCGCATTTGACAAGCAGAGAAGTAAAGGAAGTTTTAATCCAATATACTTTTGTCAAAATCTTTGGTTTAGTGGTTAAAATGATAGTTGTTTTGAATTGAATTAATCTGCTAACTTCTGACATTTTTTACCGAAGCCAGAAAAACAGGCGAAGGGTTACAAAAATAGCTCTAGTTACAGATTGGTAGCTCCGATTTGAAATCCGACTTGTTGCTTGAAAAGCAGAAGAGTAGGGGAAGATTTTATATAGAAAACATTGTTTTCTGTAAAATGTTGGGAAAGGGGTCAAAACGGCAGTTGTTTGTGAAAGTTTAAAAAATACATGGTAGTGCATTTTGTAAAACTGCTGTAACGTAAGTTCCATACTGAATAAACCTTCTCCTCATTTGACAAGCAGAGAAGTAGAGGAAGTTTCAATCCAATATACTTTTGTCAAAATCTTTGGTTTAGTGGTTAAAATGATAGTTGTTTTGAATTTAATGAATCTGCTAACTTCTGACATTTTTTACCGAAGCCAGAAAAACAGGCGAAGGGTTACAAAAATAGCTCTAGTTACAGATTGGTAGCTCCGATTTGAAATCCGACTTGTTGCTTGAAAAGCAGAAGAGTAGGGGAAGATTTTATATAGAAAACATTGTTTTCTGTAAAATGTTGGGAAAGGGGTCAAAACGGCAGTTGTTTGTGAAAGTTTAAAAAACACATGGTAGTGCATTTAGTAAAACTGCTGTAATGTAAATTCCATACTGAATAAACCTTTTCCGCATTTGACAAGCAGAGAAGTAAAGGAAGTTTTAATCCAATATACTTTTGTCAAAATCTTTGGTTTAGTGGTTAAAATGACAGTTGTTTTGAATTGAATTAATCTGCTAACTTCTGACATTTTTTACCGAAGCCAGAAAAACAGGCGAAGGGTTACAAAAATAGCTCTAGTTACAGATTGGTAGCCCCGATTTGAAATCCGACTTCGTGCTTGAAAAGCAGACGAGTAGGGGAAGATTTTATATAATAGAATTTTTTTTCTATAAAATGTTGGGAAAGGGGTCAAAACGGCAGTTGTTTGTGAAAGTTTAAAAAATACATGGTAGTGCATTTTGTAAAACTGCTGTAACGTAAGTTCCATACTGAATAAACCTTCTCCTCATTTGACAAGCAGAGAAGTAGAGAAAGTTTCAATCCAATATACTTTTGTCAAAATCTTTGGTTTAGTGGTTAAAATGATAGTTGTTTTGAATTTAATGAATCTGCTAACTTCTGACATTTTTTACCGAAGCCAGAAAAACAGGCGAAGGGTTACAAAAATAGCTCTAGTTACAGATTGGTAGCCCCGATTTGAAATCCGACTTGTTGCTTGAAAAGCAGAAGAGTAGGGGAAGATTTTATATAGAAAACATTGTTTTCTGTAAAATGTTGGGAAAGGGGTCAAAACGGCAGTTGTTTGTGAAAATTAAAAAAACACATGGTAGTGCATTAAGTAAACCTGCTGTAACGTAAGTTCCATACTGAATAAACCTTTTCCGCATTTGACAAGCAGAGAAGTAGAGGAAGTTTTAATCCAATATACTTTTGTCAAAATCTTTGGTTTAGTGGTTAAAATGATAGTTGTTTTGAATTTAATGAATCTGCTAACTTCTGACATTTTTTACCGAAGCCAGAAAAACAGGCGAAGGGTTACAAAAATAGCTCTAGTTACAGATTGGTAGCTCCGATTTGAAATCCGACTTGTTGCTTGAAAAGCAGAAGAGTAGGGGAAGATTTTATATAGAAAACATTGTTTTCTGTAAAATGTTGGGAAAGGGGTCAAAACGGCAGTTGTTTGTGAAAGTTTAAAAAACACATGGTAGTGCATTTAGTAAAACTGCTGTAATGTAAATTCCATACTGAATAAACCTTTTCCGCATTTGACAAGCAGAGAAGTAAAGGAAGTTTTAATCCAATTTACTTTTGTCAAAATCTTTGGTTTAGTGGTTAAAATGACAGTTGTTTTGAATTGAATTAATCTGCTAACTTCTGACATTTTTTACCGAAGCCAGAAAAACAGGCGAAGGGTTACAAAAATAGCTCTAGTTACAGATTGGTAGCCCCGATTTGAAATCCGACTTCGTGCTTGAAAAGCAGACGAGTAGGGGAAGATTTTATATAATAGAATTTTTTTTCTATAAAATGTTGGGAAAGGGGTCAAAACGGCAGTTGTTTGTGAAAGTTTAAAAAATACATGGTAGTGCATTTTGTAAAACTGCTGTAACGTAAGTTCCATACTGAATAAACCTTCTCCTCATTTGACAAGCAGAGAAGTAGAGAAAGTTTCAATCCAATATACTTTTGTCAAAATCTTTGGTTTAGTGGTTAAAATGATAGTTGTTTTGAATTTAATGAATCTGCTAACTTCTGACATTTTTTACCGAAGCCAGAAAAACAGGCGAAGGGTTACAAAAATAGCTCTAGTTACAGATTGGTAGCCCCGATTTGAAATCCGACTTGTTGCTTGAAAAGCAGAAGAGTAGGGGAAGATTTTATATAGAAAACATTGTTTTCTGTAAAATGTTGGGAAAGGGGTCAAAACGGCAGTTGTTTGTGAAAATTAAAAAAACACATGGTAGTGCATTAAGTAAACCTGCTGTAACGTAAGTTCCATACTGAATAAACCTTTTCCGCATTTGACAAGCAGAGAAGTAGAGGAAGTTTTAATCCAATATACTTTTGTCAAAATCTTTGGTTTAGTGGTTAAAATGATAGTTGTTTTGAATTTAATGAATCTGCTAACTTCTGACATTTTTTACCGAAGCCAGAAAAACAGGCGAAGGGTTACAAAAATAGCTCTAGTTACAGATTGGTAGCTCCGATTTGAAATCCGACTTGTTGCTTGAAAAGCAGAAGAGTAGGGGAAGATTTTATATAGAAAACATTGTTTTCTGTAAAATGTTGGGAAAGGGGTCAAAACGGCAGTTGTTTGTGAAAGTTTAAAAAATACATGGTAGTGCATTTTGTAAAACTGCTGTAACGTAAGTTCCATACTGAATAAACCTTCTCCTCATTTGACAAGCAGAGAAGTAGAGGAAGTTTCAATCCAATATACTTTTGTCAAAATCTTTGGTTTAGTGGTTAAAATGATAGTTGTTTTGAATTTAATGAATCTGCTAACTTCTGACATTTTTTACCGAAGCCAGAAAAACAGGCGAAGGGTTACAAAAATAGCTCTAGTTACAGATTGGTAGCTCCGATTTGAAATCCGACTTGTTGCTTGAAAAGCAGAAGAGTAGGGGAAGATTTTATATAGAATGTTGGGAAAGGGGTCAAAACGGCAGTTGTTTGTGAAAGTTTAAAAAACACATGGTAGTGCATTTAGTAAAACTGCTGTAACATAAGTTCCATACTGGATAAACCTTTTCCGCATTTGACAAGCAGAGAAGTAGAGGAAGTTTTAATCCAATATACTTTTGTCAAAATCTTTGGTTTAGTGGTCAAAATGATAGTTGTTTTGAATTTAATGAATCTGCTAACTTCTGACATTTTTTACCAAAGCCAGAAAAACAGGCGAAGGGTTACAAAAATAGCTCTAGTTACAGATTGGTAGCTCCGATTTGAAATCCGACTTGTTGCTTGAAAAGCAGAAGAGTAGGGGAAGATTTTATATAGAAAACATTGTTTTCTGTAAAATGTTGGGAAAGGGGTCAAAACGACAGTTGTTTGTGAAAGTTTAAAAAAACACATGGTAGTATATTTAGTAAAACTGCTGTAACGTAAGTTCCATACTGAATAAACCTTTTCCGCATTTGACAAGCAGAGAAGTAGAGGAAGTTTTAAAAAACTCACAGAACGGAACACGGCAAAACTCCCGAAAAAATTCTAATAATCTGATTAAACTATATTGAAAAAACATACATTACGGTGATATGGTCACATGTATCAAACAAACTTCGACACGGAGATAGTTTTCATCCGTAACGTCAGCATAACAAAAGTCAATGGCTTCTCTAAACGCGCATCTCAGGAAACCGGAAGTTGTCGGTCACGCTAAAGAAATAGGTCTTATTTCACGTCAGTACAAGATAAACAAAAAATTTCTCCTCTGACGTCTTCCAGACACCCAGAGGAAGAAGAAGGAAGTGTGTTTCGGGTCATAGGTCGCGTGACCATATATAGGCAGAGCTTTGAAGCGAGCATACACATCTTGCAATCTTTTTCTGGCTCAGGGAAAGTGCTGTGAAATGACCTGTGTTTGACTCAGAGACAAAATTGGAACGGTTTTAGAAACCATAGCTTGTTTTCTATCCAATGGCATATGGTTATATGCATATAGTAACAGCAATAATTGAATAAGAGGCAGTTTTATCTGTAGAGGCAATTATGCTAATGTGAAAACAGCACCCCCTGTATTCTCAAGAAGTTAATGAATCTGCTAACTTCTGACATTTTTTACCGAAGCCAGAAAAACAGGCGAAGGGTTACAAAAATAGCTCTAGTTACAGATTGGTAGCTCCGATTTGAAATCCGACTTGTTGCTTGAAAAGCAGAAGAGTAGGGGAAGATTTTATATAGAAAACATTGTTTTCTGTAAAATGTTGGGAAAGGGGTCAAAACGGCAGTTGTTTGTGAAAGTTTAAAAAATACATGGTAGTGCATTTTGTAAAACTGCTGTAACGTAAGTTCCATACTGAATAAACCTTCTCCTCATTTGACAAGCAGAGAAGTAGAGGAAGTTTCAATCCAATATACTTTTGTCAAAATCTTTGGTTTAGTGGTTAAAATGATAGTTGTTTTGAATTTAATGAATCTGCTAACTTCTGACATTTTTTACCGAAGCCAGAAAAACAGGCGAAGGGTTACAAAAATAGCTCTAGTTACAGATTGGTAGCTCCGATTTGAAATCCGACTTGTTGCTTGAAAAGCAGAAGAGTAGGGGAAGATTTTATATAGAAAACATTGTTTTCTGTAAAATGTTGGGAAAGGGGTCAAAACGGCAGTTGTTTGTGAAAGTTTAAAAAACACATGGTAGTGCATTTAGTAAAACTGCTGTAATGTAAATTCCATACTGAATAAACCTTTTCCGCATTTGACAAGCAGAGAAGTAAAGGAAGTTTTAATCCAATATACTTTTGTCAAAATCTTTGGTTTAGTGGTTAAAATGACAGTTGTTTTGAATTGAATTAATCTGCTAACTTCTGACATTTTTTACCGAAGCCAGAAAAACAGGCGAAGGGTTACAAAAATAGCTCTAGTTACAGATTGGTAGCCCCGATTTGAAATCCGACTTCGTGCTTGAAAAGCAGACGAGTAGGGGAAGATTTTATATAATAGAATTTTTTTTCTATAAAATGTTGGGAAAGGGGTCAAAACGGCAGTTGTTTGTGAAAGTTTAAAAAATACATGGTAGTGCATTTTGTAAAACTGCTGTAACGTAAGTTCCATACTGAATAAACCTTCTCCTCATTTGACAAGCAGAGAAGTAGAGAAAGTTTCAATCCAATATACTTTTGTCAAAATCTTTGGTTTAGTGGTTAAAATGATAGTTGTTTTGAATTTAATGAATCTGCTAACTTCTGACATTTTTTACCGAAGCCAGAAAAACAGGCGAAGGGTTACAAAAATAGCTCTAGTTACAGATTGGTAGCCCCGATTTGAAATCCGACTTGTTGCTTGAAAAGCAGAAGAGTAGGGGAAGATTTTATATAGAAAACATTGTTTTCTGTAAAATGTTGGGAAAGGGGTCAAAACGGCAGTTGTTTGTGAAAATTAAAAAAACACATGGTAGTGCATTAAGTAAACCTGCTGTAACGTAAGTTCCATACTGAATAAACCTTTTCCGCATTTGACAAGCAGAGAAGTAGAGGAAGTTTCAATCCAATATACTTTTGTCAAAATCTTTGGTTTAGTGGTTAAAATGATAGTTGTTTTGAATTTAATGAATCTGCTAACTTCTGACATTTTTTACCGAAGCCAGAAAAACAGGCGAAGGGTTACAAAAATAGCTCTAGTTACAGATTGGTAGCTCCGATTTGAAATCCGACTTGTTGCTTGAAAAGCAGAAGAGTAGGGGAAGATTTTATATAGAAAACATTGTTTTCTGTAAAATGTTGGGAAAGGGGTCAAAACGGCAGTTGTTTGTGAAAGTTTAAAAAATACATGGTAGTGCATTTTGTAAAACTGCTGTAACGTAAGTTCCATACTGAATAAACCTTCTCCTCATTTGACAAGCAGAGAAGTAGAGGAAGTTTCAATCCAATATACTTTTGTCAAAATCTTTGGTTTAGTGGTTAAAATGATAGTTGTTTTGAATTTAATGAATCTGCTAACTTCTGACATTTTTTACCGAAGCCAGAAAAACAGGCGAAGGGTTACAAAAATAGCTCTAGTTACAGATTGGTAGCTCCGATTTGAAATCCGACTTGTTGCTTGAAAAGCAGAAGAGTAGGGGAAGATTTTATATAGAATGTTGGGAAAGGGGTCAAAACGGCAGTTGTTTGTGAAAGTTTAAAAAACACATGGTAGTGCATTTAGTAAAACTGCTGTAACGTAAGTTCCATACTGAATAAACCTTTTCCGCATTTGACAAGCAGAGAAGTAGAGGAAGTTTTAAAAAACTCACAGAACGGAACACGGCAAAACTCCCGAAAAAATTCTAATAATCTGATTAAACTATATTGAAAAAACATACATTACGGTGATATGGTCACATGTATCAAACAAACTTCGACACGGAGATAGTTTTCATCCGTAACGTCAGCATAACAAAAGTCAATGGCTTCTCTAAACGCGCATCTCAGGAAACCGGAAGTTGTCGGTCACGCTAAAGAAATAGGTCTTATTTCACGTCAGTACAAGATAAACAAAAAATTTCTCCTCTGACGTCTTCCAGACACCCAGAGGAAGAAGAAGGAAGTGTGTTTCGGGTCATAGGTCGCGTGACCATATATAGGCAGAGCTTTGAAGCGAGCATACACATCTTGCAATCTTTTTCTGGCTCAGGGAAAGTGCTGTGAAATGACCTGTGTTTGACTCAGAGACAAAATTGGAACGGTTTTAGAAACCATAGCTTGTTTTCTATCCAATGGCATATGGTTATATGCATATAGTAACAGCAATAATTGAATAAGAGGCAGTTTTATCTGTAGAGGCAATTATGCTAATGTGAAAACAGCACCCCCTGTATTCTCAAGAAGTTAATGAATCTGCTAACTTCTGACATTTTTTACCGAAGCCAGAAAAACAGGCGAAGGGTTACAAAAATAGCTCTAGTTACAGATTGGTAGCTCCGATTTGAAATCCGACTTGTTGCTTGAAAAGCAGAAGAGTAGGGGAAGATTTTATATAGAAAACATTGTTTTCTGTTAAATGTTGGGAAAGGGGTCAAAACGGCAGTTGTTTGTGAAAGTTAAAAAAAACTCATGGTAGTGTATTTAGTAAAACTGCTGTAACGTAAGTTCCATACTGAATAAACCTTTTCCGCATTTGACAAACAGAGAAGTAGAGGAAGTTTTAATCCAATATACTTTTGTCAAAATCTTTGGTTTAGTGGTTAAAATGATAGTTGTTTTGAATTTAATGAATCTGCTAATTTCTGACATTTTTTACTGAAGCCAGAAAAAAAGGCGAAGGGTTACAAAAATAGCTCTAGTTACAGACTGGTAGCTCCGATTTGAAATCCGACTTGTTGCTTGAAAAGCAGAAGAGTAGGGGAAGATTTTATATAGAAAACATTGTTTTCTGTAAAATGTTGGGAAAGGGGTCAAAACGGCAGTTGTTGGTGAAAGTTAAGAAAACACATGGTAGTGCATTTAGTAAAACTGCTGTAACGTAAGTTCCATACTGAATAAACCTTTTCCGCATTTGACAAGCAGAGAAGTAGAGGAAGTTTTAATCCAATATACTTTGGTTTAGTGGTTAAAATGATAGTTGTTTTGAATTTAATGAATCTGCTAACTTTTGACATTTTTTACCGAAGCCAGAAAAGCAGGCGAAGGGTTACAAAAATAGCTCTAGTTACAGATTGGTAGCCCCGATTTGAAATCCGACTTCGTGCTTGAAAAGCAGACGAGTAGGGGAAGATTTTATATAATAGAATTTTTTTTCTATAAAATGTTGGGAAAGGGGTCAAAACGGCAGTTGTTTGTGAAAATTAAAAAAACACATGGTAGTGCATTAAGTAAACCTGCTGTAACGTAAGTTCCATACTGAATAAACCTTTTCCGCATTTGACAAGCAGAGAAGTAGAGGAAGTTTTAATCCAATATACTTTTGTCAAAATCTTTGGTTTAGTGGTTAAAATGATAGTTGTTTTGAATTTAATGAATCTGCTAACTTCTGACATTTTTTACCGAAGCCAGAAAAACAGGCGAAGGGTTACAAAAATAGCTCTAGTTACAGATTGGTAGCTCCGATTTGAAAGCCGACTTGTTGCTTGAAAAGCAGAAGAGTAGGGGAAGATTTTATATAGAAAACATTGTTTTCTGTAAAATGTTGGGAAAGGGGTCAAAACGGCAGTTGTTTGTGAAAGTTTAAAAAACACATGGTAGTGCATTTAGTAAAACTGCTGTAACGTAAATTCCATACTGAATAAACCTTTTCCGCATTTGACAAGCAGAGAAGTAGAGGAAGTTTTAATCCAATATACTTTTGTCAAACTCTTTGGTTTAGTGGTTAAAATGATAGTTGTTTTGAATTTAATTAATCTGCTAACTTCTGACATGTTTTACCGAAGCCAGAAAAACAGGCTATGGGTTACAAAAATAGCTCTAGTTACAGATTGGTAACCCCGATTTGAAATCCGACTTCGTGCTTGAAAAGCAGACGAGTAAGGGAAGATTTTATATAATGGAAATTTTTTTCTATAAAATGTTGGGAAAGGGGTCAAAACGGCAGTTGTTTGTGAAAGTTTAAAAAACACATGGTAGTGCATTTAGTAAAACTTCTGTAATGTAAATTCCATACTGAATAAACCTTTTCCGCATTTGACAAGCAGAGAAGTAAAGGAAGTTTTAATCCAATATACTTTTGTCAAAATCTTTGGTTTAGTGGTTAAAATGACAGTTGTTTTGAATTGAATTAATCTGCTAACTTCTGACATTTTTTACCGAAGCCAGAAAAACAGGCGAAGGGTTACAAAAATAGCTCTAGTTACAGATTGGTAGCTCCGATTTGAAATCCGACTTGTTGCTTGAAAAGCAGAAGAGTAGGGGAAGATTTTATATAGAAAACATTGTTTTCTGTAAAATGTTGGGAAAGGGGTCAAAACGGCAGTTGTTTGTGAAAGTTTAAAAAATACATGGTAGTGCATTTTGTAAAACTGCTGTAACGTAAGTTCCATACTGAATAAACCTTCTCCTCATTTGACAAGCAGAGAAGTAGAGGAAGTTTCAATCCAATATACTTTTGTCAAAATCTTTGGTTTAGTGGTTAAAATGATAGTTGTTTTGAATTTAATGAATCTGCTAACTTCTGACATTTTTTACCGAAGCCAGAAAAACAGGCGAAGGGTTACAAAAATAGCTCTAGTTACAGATTGGTAGCCCCGATTTGAAATCCGACTTCGTGCTTGAAAAGCAGACGAGTAGGGGAAGATTTTATATAATATAATTTTTTTTCTATAAAATGTTGGGAAAGGGGTCAAAACGGCAGTTGTTTGTGAAAGTTTAAAAAATACATGGTAGTGCATTTTGTAAAACTGCTGTAACGTAAGTTCCATACTGAATAAACCTTCTCCTCATTTGACAAGCAGAGAAGTAGAGAAAGTTTCAATCCAATATACTTTTGTCAAAATCTTTGGTTTAGTGGTTAAAATGATAGTTGTTTTGAATTTAATGAATCTGCTAACTTCTGACATTTTTTACCGAAGCCAGAAAAACAGGCGAAGGGTTACAAAAATAGCTCTAGTTACAGATTGGTAGCCCCGATTTGAAATCCGACTTGTTGCTTGAAAAGCAGAAGAGTAGGGGAAGATTTTATATAGAAAACATTGTTTTCTGTAAAATGTTGGGAAAGGGGTCAAAACGGCAGTTGTTTGTGAAAATTAAAAAAACACATGGTAGTGCATTAAGTAAACCTGCTGTAACGTAAGTTCCATACTGAATAAACCTTTTCCGCATTTGACAAGCAGAGAAGTAGAGGAAGTTTTAATCCAATATACTTTTGTCAAAATCTTTGGTTTAGTGGTTAAAATGATAGTTGTTTTGAATTTAATGAATCTGCTAACTTCTGACATTTTTTACCGAAGCCAGAAAAACAGGCGAAGGGTTACAAAAATAGCTCTAGTTACAGATTGGTAGCTCCGATTTGAAATCCGACTTGTTGCTTGAAAAGCAGAAGAGTAGGGGAAGATTTTATATAGAAAACATTGTTTTCTGTAAAATGTTGGGAAAGGGGTCAAAACGGCAGTTTTTTGTGAAAGTTTAAAAAACACATGGTAGTGCATTTAGTAAAACTGCTGTAACGTAAATTCCATACTGAATAAACCTTTTCCGCATTTGACAAGCAGAGAAGTAGAGGAAGTTTTAATCCAATATACTTTTGTCAAAATCTTTGGTTTAGTGGTTAAAATGATAGTTGTTTTGAATTGAATTAATCTGCTAACTTCTGACATGTTTTACCGAAGCCAGAAAAACAGGCGAAGGGTTACAAAAATAGCTCTAGTTACAGATTGGTAGCCCCGATTTGAAATCCGACTTCGTGCTTGAAAAGCAGACGAGTAGGGGAAGATTTTATATAATGGACATTTTTTTCTATAAAATGTTGGGAAAGGGGTCAAAACGGCAGTTGTTTGTGAAAGTTAAAAACACACATGGTAGTGCATTAAGTAAACCTGCTGTAACGTAAGTTCCATACTGAATAAACCTTTTCCGCATTTGACAAGCAGAGAAGTAGAGGAAGTTTAAATCCAATATACTTATGTCAAAATCTTTGGTTTAGTAGTCAAAATTATAGTTGTTTTGAATTTAATGAATCTGCTAACTTCTGACATCTTTTACTGAAGCCAGAAAAACAGGCGATGGGTTACAAAAATAGCTCTAGTTACAGATTGGTAGCCCCGATTTGAAATCCGACTTCGTGCTTGAAAAGCAGACGAGTAGGGGAAGATTTTATATAATAGAAATTTTTTTCTATAAAATGTTGGGAAAGGGGTCAAAACGGCAGTTGTTTGTGAAAGTTTAAAAAATACATGGTAGTGCATTTTGTAAAACTGCTGTAACGTAAGTTCCATACTGAATAAACCTTCTCCTCATTTGACAAGCAGAGAAGTAGAGAAAGTTTCAATCCAATATACTTTTGTCAAAATCTTTGGTTTAGTGGTTAAAATGATAGTTGTTTTGAATTTAATGAATCTGCTAACTTCTGACATGTTTTACCGAAGCCAGAAAAACAGGCGAAGGGTTACAAAAATAGCTCTAGTTACAGATTGGTAGCCCCGATTTGAAATCCGACTTGTTGCTTGAAAATCAGAAGAGTAGGGGAAGATTTTATATAGAAAACATTGTTTTCTGTAAAATGTTGGGAAAGGGGTCAAAACGGCAGTTGTTTGTGAAAGTTTAACCTGTTGGGGATGGGGGCGCTGTTTAGACTATTTATGCTAATTTGGCTAATTTTTTAAACGGCTTCCCACAAAATCCTTGATCGTACAATATGCATATTATTATTATTATTGGATAGAAAACAGTCTATAGTTTCTATAGGAGTTGAAATTTTGTCTCTAAGTGGAACAGAGCCCATTCTACAGCAATTTCCCTGACATGGAGTCAGATTTGAGAAATGTTGGCCACTCTTCTGAAGTCATTTAAAAGGGCACTGTCGTTGCTATGACTATACGGACACTTCTTACGTCTTCCCCTGGATGCCTTTACGTGATGACGATTCCAACGGGGTCGATTGCGCGTTCACAGGCCCTACAAATGAAAAAACCCTGAAGCTAGTCATTCTTTGGGAGCTGCGTCATGAGCCTAGAGGACACCGGCGCGCACCTGTTCCAAGCGTTAGTTTAGCCTGTTATATTTCTCCGGTCATCTTTTCACTCGTTATAGGAGTTAACCTGTTGGGGATGGGGGCGCTGTTTAGACTATTTATGCTAATTTGGCTAATTTTTTAAACGGCTTCCCACAAAATCCTTGATCGTACAATATGCATATTATTATTATTATTGGATAGAAAACAGTCTATAGTTTCTATAGGAGTTGAAATTTTGTCTCTAAGTGGAACAGAGCCCATTCTACAGCAATTTCCCTGACATGGAGTCAGATTTGAGAAATGTTGGCCACTCTTCTGAAGTCATTTAAAAGGGCACTGTCGTTGCTATGACTATACGGACACTTCTTACGTCTTCCCCTGGATGCCTTTACATGATGACGATTCCAACGGGGTCGATTGCGCGTTCACAGGCCCTACAAATGAAAAAACCCTGAAGCTAGTCATTCTTTGGGAGCTGCGTCATGAGCCTAGAGGACACCGGCGCGCACCTGTTCCAAGCGTTAGTTTAGCCTGTTATATTTCTCCGGTCATCTTTTCACTCGTTATAGGAGTTAAAAACATCATAAGGTAGTTAATTTAAAGCGTTTTATAGCAATTTATATCCGTTTAGTGCGATTTTGGGACATTTATTTTTGCAACGATGTGAAAAGTTGGGCACGCTTTTCAGTTCATCCCGAACGCAGTTGACATTTCCACATGGCAAGAGGACAGCTTTCCACCAAAAGTCGATTTCTCCCAAGAAAGGATCCTTTGCCCAAGATACTGATGGAAGAACAGCTCAAGGTAGGACATTTTTATTATGATAAATCGTGTTTCTGTCGAAACATTTTAGTGGCTTAGGACGCCATGTTTTTTGACGTAGCTTCGCTTGGCGCAAACTGTATTGAAAAGTAAGGATAAATTAAAAAATGTAATAACGCAATTGTATTAAGAATTAAATTGTCTATCAATCCCTGTCCACCCTATATTTTTTAGTCACGTTTATGAGTATTTATGTATAAGAGTAGATCACTGTCTAAGTGGCGCAAGGACTTTTTCTTTACCAGCTTGTCTACATTTCACATTGTCTAACCATGATTTTGGTGGCTAAATATAAACATTTTCGATCAAACTGTATATGCATGTTGTAATGTGATGTTACAGGAGTGTCATCGGAAGAATTCTGAGAAGGTTAGTGAAAAAATTAATATCTTTTGGCGATGTTGACTTTTATCGCTCACTTTGGCTAGAATCAATGCTGGGCTGCTAATTGCTATGTGCTAAGCTAATATAACGATTTATTGTGTTTTCGCTGTAAGACACTTAGAAAATCTGAAATATTGTCTGTATTCACAGGATCTGTGTCTTTCGATTCGTGTATGCTGTGTATTTTTACGAAATGTTTGATGATTAGTAGTTAGGTAAACACGTTGCTCATTGTAATTATTCTAGTCCATTTGTGATGGTGGGTGCAATTGTAAACTATGCCATCTACCTGAAATATGCACTTTTTTCTAACAAAACCTATCCCATACCATAAATATGTTATCAGACTGTCATCTAATGAGTTTTTTTGTTGGTTAGGGGCTATAAATATCTTAGTTTAGCCGAATTGGTGATGGCTACTGGTGTTGGTGGACAAATAAAAGATGGTGGATTATGCTAATGTGTTTTTAGGTAATAGATGTACATCTTTACATATTGTGTCTTCCCTGTAAAACATTTTAAAAATCGGAAATGTTGACTGGATTCACAAGATCTGTGTCTTTCATTAGCTGTATTGGACTTTAATGTGTGAAAGTTAAAACCTGTTATGGCTGCACGCTGAATATTGAAAAAACTGGAAAATGTGTGCACATTTTCAAACGGCCTCCTAAGAAACTTTTTATTTTCCAATATGCATATATTTACTACTGTTGGATAGATAACAGTCTGTAGTTTCTAAAAAGGTTTGAATTGTTTCTCTAAGTCGAACAGAAATATTTTTACAGCCATTTTCCCAGCCGAATTGAGTTTCCCAAAATGCGATGTGTCTCTTTAAGACCTTCTCTATAAAAGGCCATTTGACTTGGGACCATAGGGACACGTCAGAGGCGTACCCCAGACTGTAATGCGGAAGTGAGAATTGAAAGGGGTCGAATATCTCGTCCCTGGACTGAATAACAGAACTTCTTGTGAGACATGCGCAGTTAAAATAAAAATCCGGGCGCGAAGGATAATTTGATCTCGGCTTCTGGAACAAGGTAGATAACTTTGAATATGATGCCTGACTACGATATTATTTGCTACATGTCACAAAATCATCCTAAAGGTTGTTTTTTCAATATACTTTAATTATATTATTGCAATTTATTCTGGACTTTAGATGTGAAACGACGGAAGAATTTTTTGAAGAAACGCTTTCTGGCGCAGCAATGCTACCGTGCTAGCTAACCAAAGAGGGGAATCCTTCGTTCTGGAACCCAACTAAAGACTCTACTGGACATTGGACCCCGTTACAACATTCTGATGGAGTACCAAGAAAGATAAGACCCAATTTGGGATGCTTTTTCATATATATGTCGAACTGTTGAATGCTAACGCTGCTAACTATGCTAGGCTAGCGCTTGACTAGAATCAATGCTGCCTTATGCTAGCTTATGATGTTAGCTAATATAACGATATATTGTGTTTTCGCTGTAAAACACTTCAAAAATCGGAAATGTTGTCTGTATTCACAAGATATCTGTCTTTCATTAGTTATCCACCATATGTTTTTCTGAAATGTTTTATGAGGTGTAATTAGTAGCCGACGTTGGTGTATGTATTTTCTCTGGCTACTCCCGGCTGGATTCAGACTCTAGCTATGTGTTAGCATTTTTGGGTAGCATCAATGTAAAACAGATTTATAGCTAAAATATGCACTTTTTATGAACAAAACATAGATTTATTGTGTAACATGTTATATGACTGTCATCTGAGGTCGTTTTTTCTGGGCTCTTTAGGTTGGTTTTAGTTTATTTCGGTTGGTTGTGCATGCTACTTCAATCATAATTCATACTTCATAATCATAATTCATACGTGTCTGTCCACTTTTGTATTTGGTGGTGAGCTAACATAAATATATGTGGTGTTTTCTCTGTAAAACATTTAAAAAATCGGACATGTTGGCTGGATTGACAAGATGTTTATCTTTCAAATGCTGTATTGGACTTGTTAATGTGTAAAAGTTAAATATTTTTAAAAAATAGATTTTGAATTTCGCGCTCTGCAGCTGTTGTCATTTTCGGTCCGAGGTCGGGCTTGCACCCCAAACAGGTTAAATATTTTAAAAAATTATTTTTTTTGAATTTCGCGGCACTGGTTTTTCAGTGGGGGGGGGGGGTGTGCCGCTAGCGCCACGCTGATCCTAGACAGGTTAAAAAACACATGGTAGTGCATTTAGTAAAACTGCTGTAACGTAAGTTCCATACTGAATAAACCTTTTCCGCATTTGACAAGCAGAGAAGTAGAGGAAGTTTTAATCCAATATACTTTTGTCAAAATCTTTGGTTTAGTGGTTAAAATGACAGTTGTTTTGAATTGAATTAATCTGCTAACTTCTGACATTTTTTACCGAAGCCAGAAAAACAGGCGAAGGGTTACAAAAATAGCTCTAGTTACAGATTGGTAGCTCCAATTTGAAATCCGACTTGTTGCTTGAAAAGCAGAAGAGTAGGGGAAGATTTTATATAGAAAACATTGTTTTCTGTAAAATGTTGGGAAAGGGGTCAAAACGGCAGTTGTTTGTGAAAATTAAAAAAACACATGGTAGTGCATTAAGTAAACCTGCTGTAACGTAAGTTCCATACTGAATAAACCTTTTCCGCATTTGACAAGCAGAGAAGTAGAGGAAGTTTTAATCCAATATACTTTTGTCAAAATCTTTGGTTTAGTGGTTAAAATGATAGTTGTTTTGAATTTAATGAATCTGCTAACTTCTGACATTTTTTACCGAAGCCAGAAAAACAGGCGAATGGTTACAAAAATAGCTCTAGTTACAGATTGGTAGCTCCGATTTGAAATCCGACTTGTTGCTTGAAAAGCAGAAGAGTAGGGGAAGATTTTATATAGAAAACATTGTTTTCTGTAAAATGTTGGGAAAGGGGTCAAAACGGCAGTTGTTTGTGAAAATTAAAAAAACACATGGTAGTGCATTAAGTAAAACTGCTGTAACGTAAATTCCATACTGAATAAACCTTTTCCGCATTTGACAAGCAGAGAAGTAGAGGAAGTTTTAATCCAATATACTTTTGTCAAACTCTTTGGTTTAGTGGTTAAAATGATAGTTGTTTTGAATTTAATTAATCTGCTAACTTCTGACATGTTTTACCGAAGCCAGAAAAACAGGCGATGGGTTACAAAAATAGCTCTAGTTACAGATTGGTAGCCCCGATTTGAAATCCGACTTCGTGCTTGAAAAGCAGACGAGTAGGGGAAGATTTTATATAATGGAAATTTTTTTCTATAAAATGTTGGGAAAGGGGTCAAAACGGCAGTTGTTTGTGAAAGTTTAAAAAACACATGGTAGTGCATTTAGTAAAACTTCTGTAATGTAAATTCCATACTGAATAAACCTTTTCCGCATTTGACAAGCAGAGAAGTAAAGGAAGTTTTAATCCAATATACTTTTGTCAAAATCTTTGGTTTAGTGGTTAAAATGACAGTTGTTTTGAATTGAATTAATCTGCTAACTTCTGACATTTTTTACCTAAGCCAGAAAAACAGGCGAAGGGTTACAAAAATAGCTCTAGTTACAGATTGGTAGCTCCGATTTGAAATCCGACTTGTTGCTTGAAAAGCAGAAGAGTAGGGGAAGATTTTATATAGAAAACATTGTTTTCTGTAAAATGTTGGGAAAGGGGTCAAAACGGCAGTTGTTTGTGAAAGTTTAAAAAACACATGGTAGTGCATTTAGTAAAACTGCTGTAACGTAAATTCCATACTGAATATACCTTTTCCGCATTTGACAAGCAGAGAAGTAGAGGAAGTTTTAATCCAATATACTTTTGTCAAACTCTTTGGTTTAGTAGTTAAAATGATAGTTGTTTGAATTTAATTAATCTGCTAACTTCTGACATGTTTTACCGAAGCCAGAAAAACAGTCGATGGGTTACAAAAATAGCTCTAGTTACAGATTGGTAGCCCCGATTTGAAATCCGACTTCGTGCTTGAAAAGCAGACGAGTAGGGGAAGATTTTATATAATAGAATTTTTTTTCTATAAAATGTTGGGAAAGGGGTCAAAACGGCAGTTGTTTGTGAAAGTTTAAAAAATACATGGTAGTGCATTTTGTAAAACTGCTGTAACGTAAGTTCCATACTGAATAAACCTTCTCCTCATTTGACAAGCAGAGAAGTAGAGGAAGTTTCAATCCAATATACTTTTGTCAAAATCTTTGGTTTAGTGGTTAAAATGATAGTTGTTTTGAATTTAATGAATCTGCTAACTTCTGACATTTTTTACCGAAGCCAGAAAAACAGGCGAAGGGTTACAAAAATAGCTCTAGTTACAGATTGGTAGCTCCGATTTGAAATCCGACTTGTTGCTTGAAAAGCAGAAGAGTAGGGGAAGATTTTATATAGAAAACATTGTTTTCTGTAAAATGTTGGGAAAGGGGTCAAAACGGCAGTTGTTTGTGAAAGTTTAAAAAACACATGGTAGTGCATTTAGTAAAACTGCTGTAATGTAAATTCCATACTGAATAAACCTTTTCCGCATTTGACAAGCAGAGAAGTAAAGGAAGTTTTAATCCAATATACTTTTGTCAAAATCTTTGGTTTAGTGGTTAAAATGACAGTTGTTTTGAATTTAATGTATCTGCTAACTTCTGACATTTTTTACCGAAGCCAGAAAAACAGGCGAAGGGTTACAAAAATAGCTCTAGTTACAGATTGGTAGCCCCGATTTGAAATCCGACTTGTTGCTTGAAAAGCAGAAGAGTAGGGGAAGATTTTATATAGAAAACATTGTTTTCTGTAAAATGTTGTGAAAGGGGTCAAAACGGCAGTTGTTTGTGAAAGTTTAAAAAACACATGGTAGTGCATTTAGTAAAACTGCTGTAATATAAATTCCATACTGAATAAACCTTTTCCGCATTTGACAAGCAGAGAAGTAGAGGAAGTTTTAATCCAATATACTTTTGTCAAAATCTTTGGTTTAGTGGTTAAAATGATAGTTGTTTTGAATTTAATGTATCTGCTAACTTCTGACATTTTTTACCGAAGCCAGAAAAACAGGCGAAGGGTTACAAAAACAGCTCTAGTTACAGATTGGTAGCCCCGATTTGAAATCCGACTTGTTGATTGAAAAGCAGAAGAGTAGGGGAAGATTTTATATAGAAAACATTGTTTTCTGTAAAATGTTGGGAAAGGGGTCAAAACGGCAGTTGTTTGTGAAAGTTAAAAAAAACACATGGTAGTGCATTTATGAAAAACTGCTGTAACGTAAGTTCCATACTGAATAAACCTTTTCCGCATTTGACAAGCAGAGAAGTAGAGGAAGTTTTAATCCAATATACTTTTGTCAAAATCTTTGGTTTAGTGGTTAAAATGATAGTTGTTTTGAATTTAATGTATCTGCTAACTTCTGACATTTTTTACCGAAGCCAGAAAAACAGGCGAAGGGTTACAAAAATAGCTCTAGTTACAGATTGGTAGCTCCGATTTGAAATCCGACTTGTTGCTTGAAAAGCAGAAGAGTTGGGGAAGATTTTATATAGAAAACATTGTTTTCTGTAAAATGTTGGGAAAAGGGTCAAAACGGCAGTTGTTTGTGAAAGTTTAAAAAACACATGGTAGTGCATTTAGTAAAACTGCTGTAACGTAAATTCCATACTGAATAAACCTTTTCCGCATTTGACAAGCAGAGAAGTAGAGGAAGTTTTAATCCAATATACTTTTGTCAAAATCTTTGCTTTAGTGGTTAAAATGACAGTTGTTTTGAATTTAATGTATCTGCTAACTTCTGACATTTTTTACCGAAGCCAGAAAAACAGGCGAAGGGTTACAAAAATAGCTCTAGTTACAGATTGGTAGCTCCGATTTGAAATCCGACTTGTTGCTTGAAAAGCAGAAGAGTAGGGGAAGATTTTATATAGAAAACATTGTTTTCTGTAAAATGTTGGGAAAAGGGTCAAAACGGCAGTTGTTTGTGAAAGTTAAAAAAACACATGGTAGTGCATTTAGTAAAACTGCTGTAACGTAAATTCCATACTGAATAAACCTTTTCCGCATTTGACAAGCAGAGAAGTAGAGGAAGTTTTAATCCAATAAACTTTTGTCAAAATCTTTGGTTTAGTGGTTAAAATGATAGTGGTTTTGAATTGAATTAATCTGCTAACTTCTGACATGTTTTACCGAAGCCAGAAAAACAGGCGATGGGTTACAAAAATAGCTCTAGTTACAGATTGGTAGCCCCGATTTGAAATCCGACTTCGTGCTTGAAAAGCAGACGAGTAGGGGAAGATTTTATATAATGGAAATTTTTTTCTATAAAATGTTGGGAAAGGGGTCAAAACGGCAGTTGTTTGTGAAAGTTTAAAAAACACATGGTAGTGCATTTAGTAAAACTTCTGTAATGTAAATTCCATACTGAATAAACCTTTTCCGCATTTGACAAGCAGAGAAGTAAAGGAAGTTTTAATCCAATATACTTTTGTCAAAATCTTTGGTTTAGTGGTTGAAATGACAGTTGTTTTGAATTGAATTAATCTGCTAACTTCTGACATTTTTTACCGAAGCCAGAAAAACAGGCGAAGGGTTACAAAAATAGCTCTAGTTACAGATTGGTAGCTCTGATTTGAAATCCGACTTGTTGCTTGAAAAGCAGAAGAGTAGGGGTAGATTTTAAATAGAAAACATTGTTTTCTGTAAAATGTTGGGAAAGGGGTCAAAACGGCAGTTGTTTGTGAAAGTTTAAAAAACACATGGTAGTGCATTTAGTAAAACTGCTGTAACGTAAATTCCATACTGAATATACCTTTTCCGCATTTGACAAGCAGAGAAGTAGAGGAAGTTTTAATCCAATATACTTTTGTCAAAATCTTTGGTTTAGTAGTTAAAATGATAGTTGTTTTGAATTTAATTAATCTGCTAACTTCTGACATGTTTTACCGAAGCCAGAAAAACAGTCGATGGGTTACAAAAATAGCTCTAGTTACAGATTGGTAGCCCCGATTTGAAATCCGACTTCGTGCTTGAAAAGCAGACGAGTAGGGGAAGATTTTATATAATAGAATTTTTTTTCTATAAAATGTTGGGAAAGGGGTCAAAACGGCAGTTGTTTGTGAAAGTTTAAAAAATACATGGTAGTGCATTTTGTAAAACTGCTGTAACGTAAGTTCCATACTGAATAAACCTTCTCCTCATTTGACAAGCAGAGAAGTAGAGGAAGTTTCAATCCAATATACTTTTGTCAAAATCTTTGGTTTAGTGGTTAAAATGATAGTTGTTTTGAATTTAATGAATCTGCTAACTTCTGACATTTTTTACCGAAGCCAGAAAAACAGGCGAAGGGTTACAAAAATAGCTCTAGTTACAGATTGGTAGCTCCGATTTGAAATCCGACTTGTTGCTTGAAAAGCAGAAGAGTAGGGGAAGATTTTATATAGAAAACATTGTTTTCTGTAAAATGTTGGGAAAGGGGTCAAAACGGCAGTTGTTTGTGAAAGTTAAAAAAACACATGGTAGTGCATTTATGAAAAACTGCTGTAACGTAAGTTCCATACTGAATAAACCTTTTCCGCATTTGACAAGCAGAGAAGTAGAGGAAGTTTTAATCCAATATACTTTTGTCAAAATCT
Organism: Salvelinus fontinalis; assembly: GCF_029448725.1. Classification (NCBI taxonomy): domain Eukaryota; kingdom Metazoa; phylum Chordata; class Actinopteri; order Salmoniformes; family Salmonidae; genus Salvelinus; species Salvelinus fontinalis. The sequence goes on along the minus strand of NW_026600403.1, from coordinate 169,098 downwards.
TTGGTTTAGTGGTTAAAATGACAGTTGTTTTGAATTTAATGTATCTGCTAACTTCTGACATTTTTTACCGAAGCCAGAAAAACAGGCGAAGGGTTACAAAAATAGCTCTAGTTACAGATTGGTAGCTCCGATTTGAAATCCGACTTGTTGCTTGAAAAGCAGAAGAGTAGGGGAAGATTTTATATAGAAAACATTGTTTTCTGTAAAATGTTGGGAAAAGGGTCAAAACGGCAGTTGTTTGTGAAAGTTTAAAAAACACATGGTAGTGCATTTAGTAAAACTGCTGTAACGTAAATTCCATACTGAATAAACCTTTTCCGCATTTGACAAGCAGAGAAGTAGAGGAAGTTTTAATCCAATAAACTTTTGTCAAAATCTTTGGTTTAGTGGTTAAAATGATAGTGGTTTTGAATTGAATTAATCTGCTAACTTCTGACATGTTTTACCGAAGCCAGAAAAACAGGCGATGGGTTACAAAAATAGCTCTAGTTACAGATTGGTAGCCCCGATTTGAAATCCGACTTCGTGCTTGAAAAGCAGACGAGTAGGGGAAGATTTTATATAATAGAATTTTTTTTCTATAAAATGTTGGGAAAGGGGTCAAAACGGCAGTTGTTTGTGAAAGTTTAAAAAATACATGGTAGTGCATTTTGTAAAACTGCTGTAACGTAAGTTCCATACTGAATAAACCTTCTCCTCATTTGACAAGCAGAGAAGTAGAGGAAGTTTCAATCCAATATACTTTTGTCAAAATCTTTGGTTTAGTGGTTAAAATGATAGTTGTTTTGAATTTAATGAATCTGCTAACTTCTGACATTTTTTACCGAAGCCAGAAAAACAGGCGAAGGGTTACAAAAATAGCTCTAGTTACAGATTGGTAGCTCCGATTTGAAATCCGACTTGTTGCTTGAAAAGCAGAAGAGTAGGGGAAGATTTTATATAGAAAACATTGTTTTCTGTAAAATGTTGGGAAAGGGGTCAAAACGGCAGTTGTTGGTGAAAGTTAAAAAAACACATGGTAGTGCATTTAGTAAAACTGCTGTAACGTAAATTCCATACTGAATAAACCTTTTCCGCATTTGACAAGCAGAGAAGTAGAGGAAGTTTTAATCCAATAAACTTTTGTCAAAATCTTTGGTTTAGTGGTTAAAATGATAGTGGTTTTGAATTGAATTAATCTGCTAACTTCTGACATGTTTTACCGAAGCCAGAAAAACAGGCGATGGGTTACAAAAATAGCTCTAGTTACAGATTGGTAGCCCCGATTTGAAATCCGACTTCGTGCTTGAAAAGCAGACGAGTAGGGGAAGATTTTATATAATAGAATTTTTTTTCTATAAAATGTTGGGAAAGGGGTCAAAACGGCAGTTGTTTGTGAAAGTTTAAAAAATACATGGTAGTGCATTTTGTAAAACTGCTGTAACGTAAGTTCCATACTGAATAAACCTTCTCCTCATTTGACAAGCAGAGAAGTAGAGGAAGTTTCAATCCAATATACTTTTGTCAAAATCTTTGGTTTAGTGGTTAAAATGATAGTTGTTTTGAATTTAATGAATCTGCTAACTTCTGACATTTTTTACCGAAGCCAGAAAAACAGGCGAAGGGTTACAAAAATAGCTCTAGTTACAGATTGGTAGCTCCGATTTGAAATCCGACTTGTTGCTTGAAAAGCAGAAGAGTAGGGGAAGATTTTATATAGAAAACATTGTTTTCTGTAAAATGTTGGGAAAGGGGTCAAAACGGCAGTTGTTTGTGAAAGTTTAAAAAACACATGGTAGTGCATTTATGAAAAACTGCTGTAACGTAAGTTCCATACTGAATAAACCTTTTCCGCATTTGACAAGCAGAGAAGTAGAGGAAGTTTTAATCCAATATACTTTTGTCAAAATCTTTGGTTTAGTGGTTAAAATGACACTTGTTTTGAATTTAATGTATCTGCTAACTTCTGACATTTTTTACCGAAGCCAGAAAAACAGGCGAAGGGTTACAAAAATAGCTCTAGTTACAGATTGGTAGCTCCGATTTGAAATCCGACTTGTTGCTTGAAAAGCAGAAGAGTAGGGGAAGATTTTATATAGAAAACATTGTTTTCTGTAAAATGTTGGGAAAAGGGTCAAAACGGCAGTTGTTTGTGAAAGTTTAAAAAACACATGGTAGTGCATTTAGTAAAACTGCTGTAACGTAAATTCCATACTGAATAAACCTTTTCCGCATTTGACAAGCAGAGAAGTAGAGGAAGTTTTAATCCAATAAACTTTTGTCAAAATCTTTGGTTTAGTGGTTAAAATGATAGTGGTTTTGAATTGAATTAATCTGCTAACTTCTGACATGTTTTACCGAAGCCAGAAAAACAGGCGATGGGTTACAAAAATAGCTCTAGTTACAGATTGGTAGCCCCGATTTGAAATCCGACTTCGTGCTTGAAAAGCAGACGAGTAGGGGAAGATTTTATATAATGGAAAAAATTTTCTATAAAATGTTGGGAAAGGGGTCAAAACGGCAGTTGTTTGTGAAAGTTTAAAAAACACATGGTAGTGCATTTAGTAAAACTTCTGTAATGTAAATTCCATACTGAATAAACCTTTTCCGCATTTGACAAGCAGAGAAGTAAAGGAAGTTTTAATCCAATATACTTTTGTCAAAATCTTTGGTTTAGTGGTTGAAATGACAGTTGTTTTGAATTGAATTAATCTGCTAACTTCTGACATTTTTTACCGAAGCCAGAAAAACAGGCGAAGGGTTACAAAAATAGCTCTAGTTACAGATTGGTAGCTCTAATTTGAAATCCGACTTGTTGCTTGAAAAGCAGAAGAGTAGGGGAAGATTTTATATAGAAAACATTGTTTTCTGTAAAATGTTGGGAAAGGGGTCAAAACGGCAGTTGTTTGTGAAAGTTTAAAAAACACATGGTAGTGCATTTAGTAAAACTGCTGTAACGTAAATTCCATACTGAATATACCTTTTCCGCATTTGACAAGCAGAGAAGTAGAGGAAGTTTTAATCCAATATACTTTTGTCAAACTCTTTGGTTTAGTAGTTAAAATGATAGTTGTTTTGAATTTAATTAATCTGCTAACTTCTGACATGTTTTACCGAAGCCAGAAAAACAGTCGATGGGTTACAAAAATAGCTCTAGTTACAGATTGGTAGCCCCGATTTGAAATCCGACTTCGTGCTTGAAAAGCAGACGAGTAGGGGAAGATTTTATATAATAGAATTTTTTTTCTATAAAATGTTGGGAAAGGGGTCAAAACGGCAGTTGTTTGTGAAAGTTTAAAAAATACATGGTAGTGCATTTTGTAAAACTGCTGTAACGTAAGTTCCATACTGAATAAACCTTCTCCTCATTTGACAAGCAGAGAAGTAGAGGAAGTTTCAATCCAATATACTTTTGTCAAAATCTTTGGTTTAGTGGTTAAAATGATAGTTGTTTTGAATTTAATGAATCTGCTAACTTCTGACATTTTTTACCGAAGCCAGAAAAACAGGCGAAGGGTTACAAAAATAGCTCTAGTTACAGATTGGTAGCTCCGATTTGAAATCCGACTTGTTGCTTGAAAAGCAGAAGAGTAGGGGAAGATTTTATATAGAAAACATTGTTTTCTGTAAAATGTTGGGAAAGGGGTCAAAACGGCAGTTGTTTGTGAAAGTTTAAAAAACACATGGTAGTGCATTTAGTAAAACTGCTGTAATGTAAATTCCATACTGAATAAACCTTTTCCGCATTTGACAAGCAGAGAAGTAAAGGAAGTTTTAATCCAATATACTTTTGTCAAAATCTTTGGTTTAGTGGTTAAAATGACAGTTGTTTTGAATTTAATGTATCTGCTAACTTCTGACATTTTTTACCGAAGCCAGAAAAACAGGCGAAGGGTTACAAAAATAGCTCTAGTTACAGATTGGTAGCCCCGATTTGAAATCCGACTTGTTGCTTGAAAAGCAGAAGAGTAGGGGAAGATTTTATATAGAAAACATTGTTTTCTGTAAAATGTTGGGAAAGGGGTCAAAACGGCAGTTGTTTGTGAAAGTTTAAAAAACACATGGTAGTGCATTTAGTAAAACTGCTGTAATATAAATTCCATACTGAATAAACCTTTTCCGCATTTGACAAGCAGAGAAGTAGAGGAAGTTTTAATCCAATATACTTTTGTCAAAATCTTTGGTTTAGTGGTTAAAATGATAGTTGTTTTGAATTTAATGTATCTGCTAACTTCTGACATTTTTTACCGAAGCCAGAAAAACAGGCGAAGGGTTACAAAAACAGCTCTAGTTACAGATTGGTAGCCCCGATTTGAAATCCGACTTGTTGATTGAAAAGCAGAAGAGTAGGGGAAGATTTTATATAGAAAACATTGTTTTCTGTAAAATGTTGGGAAAGGGGTCAAAACGGCAGTTGTTTGTGAAAGTTAAAAAAACACATGGTAGTGCATTTATGAAAAACTGCTGTAACGTAAGTTCCATACTGAATAAACCTTTTCCGCATTTGACAAGCAGAGAAGTAGAGGAAGTTTTAATCCAATATACTTTTGTCAAAATCTTTGGTTTAGTGGTTAAAATGATAGTTGTTTTGAATTTAATGTATCTGCTAACTTCTGACATTTTTTACCGAAGCCAGAAAAACAGGCGAAGGGTTACAAAAATAGCTCTAGTTACAGATTGGTAGCTCCGATTTGAAATCCGACTTGTTGCTTGAAAAGCAGAAGAGTTGGGGAAGATTTTATATAGAAAACATTGTTTTCTGTAAAATGTTGGGAAAAGGGTCAAAACGGCAGTTGTTTGTGAAAGTTTAAAAAACACATGGTAGTGCATTTAGTAAAACTGCTGTAACGTAAATTCCATACTGAATAAACCTTTTCCGCATTTGACAAGCAGAGAAGTAGAGGAAGTTTTAATCCAATAAACTTTTGTCAAAATCTTTGGTTTAGTGGTTAAAATGATAGTTGTTTTGAATTTAATGTATCTGCTAACTTCTGACATTTTTTACCGAAGCCAGAAAAACAGGCGAAGGGTTACAAAAATAGCTCTAGTTACAGATTGGTAGCTCCGATTTGAAATCCGACTTGTTGCTTGAAAAGCAGAAGAGTAGGGGAAGATTTTATATAGAAAACATTGTTTTCTGTAAAATGTTGGGAAAGGGGTCAAAACGGCAGTTGTTTGTGAAAGTTAAAAAAACACATGGTAGTGCATTTATGAAAAACTGCTGTAACGTAAGTTCCATACTGAATAAACCTTTTCCGCATTTGACAAGCAGAGAAGTAGAGGAAGTTTTAATCCAATATACTTTTGTCAAAATCTTTGGTTTAGTGGTTAAAATGATAGTTGTTTTGAATTTAATGTATCTGCTAACTTCTGACATTTTTTACCGAAGCCAAAAAAACAGGCGAAGGGTTACAAAAATAGCTCTAGTTACAGATTGGTAGCTCCGATTTGAAATCCGACTTGTTGCTTGAAAAGCAGAAGAGTTGGGGAAGATTTTATATAGAAAACATTGTTTTCTGTAAAATGTTGGGAAAAGGGTCAAAACGGCAGTTGTTTGTGAAAGTTTAAAAAACACATGGTAGTGCATTTAGTAAAACTGCTGTAATATAAATTCCATACTGAATAAACCTTTTCCGCATTTGACAAGCAGAGAAGTAGAGGAAGTTTTAATCCAATATACTTTTGTCAAAATCTTTGGTTTAGTGGTTAAAATGATAGTTGTTTTGAATTGAATTAATCTGCTAACTTCTGACATTTTTTACCGAAGCCAGAAAAACAGGCGAAGGGTTACAAAAATAGCTCTAGTTACAGATTGGTAGCCCCGATTTGAAATCCGACTTGTTGCTTGAAAAGCAGAAGAGTAGGGGAAGATTTTATATAGAAAACATTGTTTTCTGTAAAATGTTGGGAAAGGGGTCAAAACGGCAGTTGTTTGTGAAAGTTTAAAAAACACATGGTAGTGCATTTAGTAAAACTGCTGTAATATAAATTCCATACTGAATAAACCTTTTCCGCATTTGACAAGCAGAGAAGTAGAGGAAGTTTTAATCCAATATACTTTTGTCAAAATCTTTGGTTTAGTGGTTAAAATGATAGTTGTTTTGAATTTAATGTATCTGCTAACTTCTGACATTTTTTACCGAAGCCAGAAAAACAGGCGAAGGGTTACAAAAACAGCTCTAGTTACAGATTGGTAGCCCCGATTTGAAATCCGACTTGTTGCTTGAAAAGCAGAAGAGTAGGGGAAGATTTTATATAGAAAACATTGTTTTCTGTAAAATGTTGGGAAAGGGGTCAAAACGGCAGTTGTTTGTGAAAGTTAAAAAAACACATGGTAGTGCATTTATGAAAAACTGCTGTAACGTAAGTTCCATACTGAATAAACTTTTCCGCATTTGACAAGCAGAGAAGTAGAGGAAGTTTTAATCCAATATACTTTTGTCAAAACCTTTGGTTTAGTGGTTAAAATGATAGTTGTTTTGAATTTAATGTATCTGCTAACTTCTGACATTTTTTTCCGAAGCCAGAAAAACAGGCGAAGGGTTACAAAAATAGCTCTAGTTACAGATTGGTAGCCCCGATTTGAAATCCGACTTGTTGCTTGAAAAGCAGAAGAGTAGGGGAAGATTTTATATAGAAAACATTGTTTTCTGTAAAATGTTGGGAAAGGGGTCAAAACGGCAGTTGTTTGTGAAAGTTAAAAAAACACATGGTAGTGCATTTATGAAAAACTGCTGTAACGTAAGTTCCATACTGAATAAACCTTTTCCGCATTTGACAAGCAGAGAAGTAGAGGAAGTTTTAATCCAATATACTTTTGTCAAAATCTTTGGTTTAGTGGTTAAAATGATAGTTGTTTTGAATTTAATGTATCTGCTAACTTCTGACATTTTTTACCGAAGCCAGAAAAACAGGCGAAGGGTTACAAAAATAGCTCTAGTTACAGATTGATAGCTCCAATTTGAAATCCGACTTGTTGCTTGAAAAGCAGAAGAGTTGGGGAAGATTTTATATAGAAAACATTGTTTTCTGTAAAATGTTGGGAAAAGGGTCAAAACGGCAGTTGTTTGTGAAAGTTTAAAAAACACATGGTAGTGCATTTAGTAAAACTGCTGTAACGTAAATTCCATACTGAATAAACCTTTTCCGCATTTGACAAGCAGAGAAGTAGAGGAAGTTTTAATCCAATATACTTTTGTCAAAACCTTTGGTTTAGTGGTTAAAATGATAGTTGTTTTGAATTTAATGTATCTGCTAACTTCTGACATTTTTTTCCGAAGCCAGAAAAACAGGCGAGGGGTTACAAAAATAGCTCTAGTTACAGATTGGTAGCTTCGATTTGAAATCCAACTTGTTGCTTGAAAAGCAGAAGAGTAGGGGAAGATTTTATATAGAAAACATTGTTTTCTGTAAAATGTTGGGAAAGGGGTCAAAACGGCAGTTGTTTGTGAAAGTTTAAAAAACACATGGTAGTGCATTTAGTAAAACTGCTGTAACGTAAATTCCATACTGAATAAACCTTTTCCGCATTTGACAAGCAGAGAAGTAGAGGAAGTTTTAATCCAATATACTTTTGTCAAAATCTTTGGTTTAGTGGTTAAAATGATAGTTGTTTTGAATTTAACCTCTACAGAGTACCTAACCCGGATCCGGGAGCACCCCCCACACCCCCCACACTGATTTGCATCGCTAGCATAGCGTCACAATTAAATAGTAGCATCTAAATGTCATTAAATCACAAGTCCAAGACACCCAATGAAAGACACAGATCTTGTGAATAAAACCACCATTTCAGATTTTTTAAATGTTTTACAGGGAAGACACAATATGTAAATCTATAAGCTAAACACGTTAGCAAAATGACACCATTTTCTTACTCCAACAGTTTCTTACTCCATCAGGTGCTATCACCAATTCGGCTAAACTAAGATATTGATAGCCACTAACCAACAAAAAAATTCTTAAGATGACAGTCTGATAACATATTTATGGTATAGCATAGTTTTTTTTTTTTAACCTGTTGGGGATGGGGGCGCTGTTTAGACTATTTATGCTAATGTGGCTAATTTTTTAAACGGCTTCCCACAAAATCCTTGATCGTACAATATGCATATTATTATTATTATTGGATAGAAAACAGTCTATAGTTTCTATAGGAGTTGAAATTTTGTCTCTAAGTGGAACAGAGCCCATTCTACAGCAATTTCCCTGACATGGAGTCAGATTTGAGAAACGTTGGCCACTTTTCTGAAGTCATTTAAACGGGCACTGTCGTTGCTATGACTATACGGACACTTCTTACGTCTTCCCCTGGATGCCTTTACGTGATGACGATTCCAACGGGCTCGATTGCTCGTTCACAGGCCCTACAAATGAAAAAAACCTTTAGCTAGCAAGTCTTTTCTTGCTGCGTAACGCGCGTGGAAGACACCGACCCTCTCCTGTTCCAAGCATTAGTTTAGCCTGTTATATTTCTCCGGTCATCTTTTCACTCGTTATAGGAGTTACAAACATCACAAAGTAGTTAATTTAAAGCGTTTTATAGCAATTTATATCCGTTTAGTGCGATTTTGTGACATTTATTTTTGCAACGATGTGAAAAGTTGGACACGCTTTTCAGTTCATCCCGAACGTAGTTGACATTTCCACATGGCAAGAGGACAGCTTTCCACCAAAAGACGATTTCTCCCAAGAAAGGATCCTTTGCCCAAGATACTGATGGAAGAACAGCTCAAGGTAGGACATTTTTATTATGATAAATCGTGTTTCTGTCGAAACATTTTAGTGGCTTAGGACGCCATGTTTTTTGACGTAGCTTCGCTTGGCGCAAACTGTATTGAAAAGTAAGGATAAATTAAAAAATGTAATAACGCAATTGTATTAAGAATTAAATTGTCTATCAATCCCTGTCCACCCTATATTTTTTAGTCACGTTTATGAGTATTTATGTATAAGAGTAGATCACTGTCTAAGTGGCGCAAGGACAAATTCTGACCAGCCGAGTTACATTTCACATTGTCTAACCATGATTTTGGTGGCTAAATATAAACATTTTCGATCAAACTGTATATGCATGTTGTAATGTGATGTTACAGGAGTGTCATCGGAAGAATTCTGAGAAGGTTAGTGAAAAAATTAATATCTTTTGGCGATGTTGACTTTTATCGCTCACTTTGGCTAGAATCAATGCTGGGCTGCTAATTGCTATGTGCTAAGCTAATATAACGATTTATTGTGTTTTCGCTGTAAGACACTTAGAAAATCTGAAATATTGTCTGTATTCACAGGATCTGTGTCTTTCGATTCGTGTATGCTGTGTATTTTTACGAAATGTTTGATGATTAGTAGTTAGGTAAACACGTTGCTCATTGTAATTATTCTAGTCCATTTGTGATGGTGGGTGCAATTGTAAACTATGCCATATACCTGAAATATGCACTTTTTTCTAACAAAACCTATCCCATACCATAAATATGTTATCAGACTGTCATCTAATGAGTTTTTTTGTTGGTTAGGGGCTATAAATATCTTAGTTTAGCCGAATTGGTGATGGCTACTGGTGTTGGTGGACAAATAAAAGATGGTGGAATATGCTAATGTGTTTTTAGGTAATAGATGTACATCTTTACATATTGTGTCTTCCCTGTAAAACATTTTAAAAATCGGAAATGTTGACTGGATTCATAAGATCTGTGTCTTTCATTAGCTGTATTGGACTTTAATGTGTGAAAGTTAAATATTTTAAAAAAATATTTTTTTTGAATTTCGCGGCACTGGTTTTTCAGTGGGGGGGGGGGGGGGTGTGCCGCTAGCGCCACGCTGATCCTAGACAGGTTAAATGTGCATTTTTCAGGTATAAATCACAGTTCTACATTGCAGCTGCAATCTGATATAGTGCTGATGCAGCTAGAACAATTACAGAGACCAACGTTATATAACTAATTACTTGTCTTAAAACATTTCAGAAAAAATACACAGCGTACAGACATTGAAAGCCCAACATCTGGTGAATCCAAACAATATTTCAGATTTTTTAAATGTTTTATAGCGAAATTAGCATAACTAGCTAATTAGCATAACCAGGCCAGCCAAAACCAGCTGGACGCGCGCGACCAGTTCACATGCACGACAGATATATGAAATAACATCGTAAATTGGGTCTTACTATTGCTGGTCTTTCATCAGAATGTTGATCAAGGTGTCCTTAGTCCTGATGAGTCGTTCAATCCATTCACAATGGCAACTTCCCCTCTTCATTTAGCCTGGGTACTGGTCGACTGGCATGGTCCATGTCCAAAGTTAAAAAACTCAAAGAACGGAACACGGCAAAACTCCCGAAAAAATTCTAATAATCTGATTAAACTATATTGAAAAAACATACATTACGGTGATATGGTCACATGTATCAAACAAACTTCGACACGGAGATAGTTTTCATCCGTAACGTCAGCATAACAAAAGACAATGCCACCTCTGAAAACGCGCATCTCAGAAACCGGAAGTTGTCGGTCACGCTAAAGAAATAGATCTTATTTCACGTCAGTACAAGATAAACAAAAAATTTCTCCTCTGACGTCTTCCAGACACCCAGAGGAAGAAGAAGGAAGTGTCATTCGGGTCATAGGTCGCGTGACCATATATAGGCAGAGCTTTGAAGCGAGCATACACATCTTGCAATCTTTTTCTGGCTCAGGGAAAGTGCTGTGAAATGACCTGTGTTTGACTCAGAGACTCAATTGGAACGGTTTTAGAAACCATAGCTTGTTTTCTATCCAATGCTATATGGTTATATGCATATAGTAACAGCAATAATTGAATAAGAGGCAGTTTAGTCTGTAGAGGCAATTATGCTAATGCGAAACAGCACCCCCTGTATTCTCAAGAAGTTAATGTATCTGCTAACTTCTGACATTTTTTACCGAAGCCAGAAAAACAGGCGAAGGGTTACAAAAATAGCTCTAGTTACAGATTGGTAGCCCCGATTTGAAATCCGACTTGTTGCTTGAAAAGCAGAAGAGTAGGGGAAGATTTTATATAGAAAACATTGTTTTCTGTAAAATGTTGGGAAAGGGGTCAAAACGGCAGTTGTTTGTGAAAGTTTAAAAAACACATGGTTGTGCATTTAGTAAAACTGCTGTAACGTAAATTCCATACTGAATAAACCTTTTCCGCATTTGACAAGCAGAGAAGTAGAGGAAGTTTTAATCCAATATACTTTTGTCAAAACCTTTGGTTTAGTGGTTAAAATGATAGTTGTTTTGAATTTAATGTATCTGCTAACTTCTGACATTTTTTTCCGAAGCCAGAAAAACAGGCGAGGGGTTACAAAAATAGCTCTAGTTACAGATTGGTAGCTTCGATTTGAAATCCGACTTGTTGCTTGAAAAGCAGGAGAGTAGGGGAAGATTTTATATAGAAAACATTGTTTTCTGTAAAATGTTGGGAAAGGGGTCAAAACGGCAGTTGTTTGTGAAAGTTTAAAAAACACATGGTAGTGCATTTAGTAAAACTGCTGTAACCTAAATTCCATACTGAATAAACCTTTTCCGCATTTGACAAGCAGAGAAGTAGAGGAAGTTTTAATCCAATATACTTTTGTCAAAATCTTTGGTTTAGTGGTTAAAATGATAGTTGTTTTGAATTTAATGTATCTGCTAACTTCTGACATTTTTTTCCGAAGCCAGAAAAACAGGCGAGGGGTTACAAAAATAGCTCTAGTTACAGATTGGTAGCTCCGATTTGAAATCCGACTTGTTGCATGAAAAGCAGAAGAGTAGGGGAAGATTTTATATAGAAAACATTGTTTTCTGTAAAATGTTGGGAAAGGGGTCAAAACGGCAGTTGTTTGTGAAAGTTAAAAAAACACATGGTAGTGCATTTATGAAAAACTGCTGTAACGTAAGTTCCATACTGAATAAACCTTTTCCGCATTTGACAAGCAGAGAAGTAGAGGAAGTTTTAATCCAATATACTTTTGTCAAAATCTTTGGTTTAGTGGTTAAAATGATAGTTGTTTTGAATTTAATGTATCTGCTAACTTCTGACATTTTTTACCGAAGCCAGAAAAACAGGCGAAGGGTTACAAAAATAGCTCTAGTTACAGATTGGTAGCTCCGATTTGAAATCCGACTTGTTGCTTGAAAAGCAGAAGAGTAGGGGAAGATTTTATATAGAAAACATTGTTTTCTGTAAAATGTTGGGAAAAGGGTCAAAACGGCAGTTGTTTGTGAAAGTTTAAAAAACACATGGTAGTGCATTTAGTAAAACTGCTGTAACGTAAATTCCATACTGAATTAACCTTTTCCTCATTTGACAAGCAGAGAAGTAGAGGAAGTTTTAATCCAATATACTTTTGTCAAAATCTTTGGTTTAGTGGTTAAAATGATAGTGGTTTTGAATTGAATTAATCTGCTAACTTCTGACATGTTTTACCGAAGCCAGAAAAACAGGCGATGGGTTATGAAAATAGCTCTAGTTACAGATTGGTAGCCCCGATTTGAAATCCGACTTGTTGCTTGAAAAGCAGAAGAGTAGGGGAAGATTTTATATAGACAAAAATGTTTTCTGTAAAATGTTGGGAAAGGGGTCAAAACGGCAGTTGTTTGTGAAAGTTTAAAAAACACATGGTAGTGCATTTAGTAAAACTGCTGTAACGTAAATTCCATACTGAATAGACCTTTTCCGCATTTGACAAGCAGAGAAGTAGAGGAAGTTTTAATCCAATATACTTTTGTCAAAACCTTTGGTTTAGTGGTTAAAATGATAGTTGTTTTGAATTTAATGTATCTGCTAACTTCTGACATTTTTTTCCGAAGCCAGAAAAACAGGCGAGGGGTTACAAAAATAGCTCTAGTTACAGATTGGTAGCTTCGATTTGAAATCCGACTTGTTGCTTGAAAAGCAGAAGAGTAGGGGAAGATTTTATATAGAAAACATTGTTTTCTGTAAAATGTTGGGAAAGGGGTCAAAACGGCAGTTGTTTGTGAAAGTTTAAAAAACACATGGTAGTGCATTTAGTAAAACTGCTGTAACGTAAATTCCATACTGAATAAACCTTTTCCGCATTTGACAAGCAGAGAAGTAGAGGAAGTTTTAATCCATTATACTTTTGTCAAAATCTTTTGTTTAGTGGTTAAAATGATAGTTGTTTTGAATTTAATGTATCTGCTAACTTCTGACATTTTTTACCGAAGCCAGAAAAACAGGCGAAGGGTTACAAAAATAGCTCTAGTTACAGATTGGTAGCCCCGATTTGAAATCCGACTTGTTGCTTGAAAAGCAGAAGAGTAGGGGAAGATTTTATATAGAAAACATTGTTTTCTGTAAAATGTTGGGAAAGGGGTCAAAACGGCAGTTGTTTGTGAAAGTTTAAAAAACACATGGTTGTGCATTTAGTAAAACTGCTGTAACGTAAATTCCATACTGAATAAACCTTTTCCGCATTTGACAAGCAGAGAAGTAGAGGAAGTTTTAATCCAATATACTTTTGTCAAAACCTTTGGTTTAGTGGTTAAAATGATAGTTGTTTTGAATTTAATGTATCTGCTAACTTCTGACATTTTTTTCCGAAGCCAGAAAAACAGGCGAGGGGTTACAAAAATAGCTCTAGTTACAGATTGGTAGCTTCGATTTGAAATCCGACTTGTTGCTTGAAAAGCAGAAGAGTAGGGGAAGATTTTATATAGAAAACATTGTTTTCTGTAAAATGTTGGGAAAGGGGTCAAAACGGCAGTTGTTTGTGAAAGTTTAAAAAACACATGGTAGTGCATTTAGTAAAACTGCTGTAACCTAAATTCCATACTGAATAGACCTTTTCCGCATTTGACAAGCAGAGAAGTAGAGGAAGTTTTAATCCAATATACTTTTGTCAAAATCTTTGGTTTAGTGGTTAAAATGATAGTTGTTTTGAATTTAATGTATCTGCTAACTTCTGACATTTTTTTCCGAAGCCAGAAAAACAGGCGAGGGGTTACAAAAATAGCTCTAGTTACAGATTGGTAGCTCCGATTTGAAATCCGACTTGTTGCATGAAAAGCAGAAGAGTAGGGGAAGATTTTATATAGAAAACATTGTTTTCTGTAAAATGTTGGGAAAGGGGTCAAAACGGCAGTTGTTTGTGAAAGTTAAAAAAACACATGGTAGTGCATTTATGAAAAACTGCTGTAACGTAAGTTCCATACTGAATAAACCTTTTCCGCATTTGACAAGCAGAGAAGTAGAGGAAGTTTTAATCCAATATACTTTTGTCAAAATCTTTGGTTTAGTGGTTAAAATGATAGTTGTTTTGAATTGAATTAATCTGCTAACTTCTGACATGTTTTACCGAAGCCAGAAAAACAGGCGATGGGTTATGAAAATAGCTCTAGTTACAGATTGGTAGCCCCGATTTGAAATCCGACTTGTTGCTTGAAAAGCAGAAGAGTAGGGGAAGATTTTATATAGACAAAAATGTTTTCTGTAAAATGTTGGGAAAGGGGTCAAAACGGCAGTTGTTTGTGAAAGTTTAAAAAACACATGGTAGTGCATTTAGTAAAACTGCTGTAACGTAAATTCCATACTGAATAAACCTTTTCCGCATTTGACAAGCAGAGAAGTAGAGGAAGTTTTAATCCAATATACTTTTGTCAAAACCTTTGGTTTAGTGGTTAAAATGATAGTTGTTTTGAATTTAATGTATCTGCTAACTTCTGACATTTTTTTCCGAAGCCAGAAAAACAGGCGAGGGGTTACAAAAATAGCTCTAGTTACAGATTGGTAGCTTCGATTTGAAATCCGACTTGTTGCTTGAAAAGCAGAAGAGTAGGGGAAGATTTTATATAGAAAACATTGTTTTCTGTAAAATGTTGGGAAAGGGGTCAAAACGGCAGTTGTTTGTGAAAGTTTAAAAAACACATGGTAGTGCATTTAGTAAAACTGCTGTAACGTAAATTCCATACTGAATAAACCTTTTCCGCATTTGACAAGCAGAGAAGTAGAGGAAGTTTTAATCCAATATACTTTTGTCAAAATCTTTTGTTTAGTGGTTAAAATGATAGTTGTTTTGAATTTAATGTATCTGCTAACTTCTGACATTTTTTACCGAAGCCAGAAAAACGGGCGAAGGGTTACAAAAATAGCTCTAGTTACAGATTGGTAGCCCCGATTTGAAATCCGACTTGTTGCTTGAAAAGCAGAAGAGTAGGGGAAGATTTTATATAGAAAACATTGTTTTCTGTAAAATGTTGGGAAAGGGGTCAAAACGGCAGTTGTTTGTGAAAGTTTAAAAAACACATGGTTGTGCATTTAGTAAAACTGCTGTAACGTAAATTCCATACTGAATAAACCTTTTCCGCATTTGACAAGCAGAGAAGTAGAGGAAGTTTTAATCCAATATACTTTTGTCAAAACCTTTGGTTTAGTGGTTAAAATGATAGTTGTTTTGAATTTAATGTATCTGCTAACTTCTGACATTTTTTTCCGAAGCCAGAAAAACAGGCGAGGGGTTACAAAAATAGCTCTAGTTACAGATTGGTAGCTTCGATTTGAAATCCGACTTGTTGCTTGAAAAGCAGAAGAGTAGGGGAAGATTTTATATAGAAAACATTGTTTTCTGTAAAATGTTGGGAAAGGGGTCAAAACGGCAGTTGTTTGTGAAAGTTTAAAAAACACATGGTAGTGCATTTAGTAAAACTGCTGTAACCTAAATTCCATACTGAATAAACCTTTTCCGCATTTGACAAGCAGAGAAGTAGAGGAAGTTTTAATCCAATATACTTTTGTCAAAATCTTTGGTTTAGTGGTTAAAATGATAGTTGTTTTGAATTTAATATATCTGCTAACTTCTGACATTTTTTACCGAAGCCAGAAAAACAGGCGAAGGGTTACAAAAATAGCTCTAGTTACAGATTGGTAGCTCCGATTTGAAATCCGACTTGTTGCTTGAAAAGCAGAAGAGTTGGGGAAGATTTTATATAGAAAACATTGTTTTCTGTAAAATGTTGGGAAAAGGGTCAAAACGGCAGTTGTTTGTGAAAGTTTAAAAAACACATGGTAGTGCATTTAGTAAAACTGCTGTAACGTAAATTCCATACTGAATAAACCTTTTCCGCATTTGACAAGCAGAGAAGTAGAGGAAGTTTTAATCCAATATACTTTTGTCAAAATCTTTGGTTTAGTGGTTAAAATGATAGTGGTTTTGAATTGAATTAATCTGCTAACTTCTGACATTTTTTACCGAAGCCAGAAAAACAGGCGAAGGGTTACAAAAATAGCTCTAGTTACAGATTGGTAGCCCCGATTTGAAATCCGACTTGTTGCTTGAAAAGCAGAAGAGTAGGGGAAGATTTTATATAGAAAACATTGTTTTCTGTAAAATGTTGGGAAAGGGGTCAAAACGGCAGTTGTTTGTGAAAGTTTAAAAAACACATGGTTGTGCATTAAGTAAAACTGCTGTAACGTAAGTTCCATACTGAATAAACCTTTTCCGCATTTGACAAGCAGAGAAGTAGAGGAAGTTTTAATCCAATATACTTTTGTCAAAACCTTTGGTTTAGTGGTTAAAATGATAGTTGTTTTGAATTTAATGTATCTGCTAACTTCTGACATTTTTTTCCGAAGCCAGAAAAACAGGCGAGGGGTTACAAAAATAGCTCTAGTTACAGATTGGTAGCTTCGATTTGAAATCCGACTTGTTGCTTGAAAAGCAGAAGAGTAGGGGAAGATTTTATATAGAAAACATTGTTTTCTGTAAAATGTTGGGAAAGGGGTCAAAACGGCAGTTGTTTGTGAAAGTTTAAAAAACACATGGTAGTGCATTTAGTAAAACTGCTGTAACCTAAATTCCATACTGAATAAACCTTTTCCGCATTTGACAAGCAGAGAAGTAGAGGAAGTTTTAATCCAATATACTTTTGTCAAAATCTTTGGTTTAGTGGTTAAAATGATAGTGGTTTTGAATTGAATTAATCTGCTAACTTCTGACATGTTTTACCGAAGCCAGAAAAACAGGCGATGGGTTATGAAAATAGCTCTAGTTACAGATTGGTAGCCCCGATTTGAAATCCGACTTGTTGCTTGAAAAGCAGAAGAGTAGGGGAAGATTTTATATAGACAAAAATGTTTTCTGTAAAATGTTGGGAAAGGGGTCAAAACGGCAGTTGTTTGTGAAAGTTTAAAAAACACATGGTAGTGCATTTAGTAAAACTGCTGTAACCTAAATTCCATACTGAATAAACCTTTTCCGCATTTGACAAGCAGAGAAGTAGAGGAAGTTTTAATCCAATATACTTTTGTCAAAACCTTTGGTTTAGTGGTTAAAATGATAGTTGTTTTGAATTTAATGTATCTGCTAACTTCTGACATTTTTTTCCGAAGCCAGAAAAACAGGCGAGGGGTTACAAAAACAGCTCTAGTTACAGATTGGTAGCTTCGATTTGAAATCCGACTTGTTGCTTGAAAAGCAGAAGAGTAGGGGAAGATTTTATATAGAAAACATTGTTTTCTGTAAAATGTTGGGAAAGGGGTCAAAACGGCAGTTGTTTGTGAAAGTTTAAAAAACACATGGTAGTGCATTTAGTAAAACTGCTGTAACCTAAATTCCATACTGAATAAACATTTTCCGCATTTGACAAGCAGAGAAGTAGAGGAAGTTTTAATCCAATATACTTTTGTCAAAATCTTTTGTTTAGTGGTTAAAATGATAGTTGTTTTGAATTTAATGTATCTGCTAACTTCTGACATTTTTTACCGAAGCCAGAAAAACAGGCGAAGGGTTACAAAAATAGCTCTAGTTACAGATTGGTAGCCCCGATTTGAAATCCGACTTGTTGCTTGAAAAGCAGAAGAGTAGGGGAAGATTTTATATAGAAAACATTGTTTTCTGTAAAATGTTGGGAAAGGGGTCAAAACGGCAGTTGTTTGTGAAAGTTTAAAAAACACATGGTAGTGCATTTAGTAAAACTGCTGTAACGTAAATTCCATACTGAATAAACCTTTTCCGCATTTGACAAGCAGAGAAGTAGAGGAAGTTTTAATCCAATATACTTTTGTCAAAATCTTTGGTTTAGTGGTTAAAATGATAGTTGTTTTGAATTTAATGTATCTGCTAACTTCTGACATTTTTTACCGAAGCCAGAAAAACAGGCGAAGGGTTACAAAAATAGCTCTAGTTACAGATTGGTAGCTCCGATTTGAAATCCGACTTGTTGCTTGAAAAGCAGAAGAGTTGGGGAAGATTTTATATAGAAAACATTGTTTTCTGTAAAATGTTGGGAAAAGGGTCAAAACGGCAGTTGTTTGTGAAAGTTTAAAAAACACATGGTAGTGCATTTAGTAAAACTGCTGTAACCTAAATTCCATACTGAATAAACCTTTTCCGCATTTGACAAGCAGAGAAGTAGAGGAAGTTTTAATCCAATATACTTTTGTCAAAATCTTTTGTTTAGTGGTTAAAATGATAGTTGTTTTGAATTTAATGTATCTGCTAACTTCTGACATTTTTTACCGAAGCCAGAAAAACAGGCGAAGGGTTACAAAAATAGCTCTAGTTACAGATTGGTAGCCCCGATTTGAAATCCGACTTGTTGCTTGAAAAGCAGAAGAGTAGGGGAAGATTTTATATAGAAAACATTGTTTTCTGTAAAATGTTGGGAAAGGGGTCAAAACGGCAGTTGTTTGTGAAAGTTTAAAAAACACATGGTTGTGCATTAAGTAAAACTGCTGTAACGTAAATTCCATACTGAATAAACCTTTTCCGCATTTGACAAGCAGAGAAGTAGAGGAAGTTTTAATCCAATATACTTTTGTCAAAACCTTTGGTTTAGTGGTTAAAATGATAGTTGTTTTGAATTTAATGTATCTGCTAACTTCTGACATTTTTTTCCGAAGCCAGAAAAACAGGCGAGGGGTTACAAAAATAGCTCTAGTTACAGATTGGTAGCTTCGATTTGAAATCCGACTTGTTGCTTGAAAAGCAGAAGAGTAGGGGAAGATTTTATATAGAAAACATTGTTTTCTGTAAAATGTTGGGAAAGGGGTCAAAACGGCAGTTGTTTGTGAAAGTTTAAAAAACACATGGTAGTGCATTTAGTAAAACTGCTGTAACCTAAATTCCATACTGAATAAACCTTTTCCGCATTTGACAAGCAGAGAAGTAGAGGAAGTTTTAATCCAATATACTTTTGTCAAAATCTTTGGTTTAGTGGTTAAAATGATAGTTGTTTTGAATTTAATGTATCTGCTAACTTCTGACATTTTTTACCGAAGCCAGAAAAACAGGCGAAGGGTTACAAAAATAGCTCTAGTTACAGATTGGTAGCTCCGATTTGAAATCCGACTTGTTGCTTGAAAAGCAGAAGAGTTGGGGAAGATTTTATATAGAAAACATTGTTTTCTGTAAAATGTTGGGAAAAGGGTCAAAACGGCAGTTGTTTGTGAAAGTTTAAAAAACACATGGTAGTGCATTTAGTAAAACTGCTGTAACGTAAATTCCATACTGAATAAACCTTTTCCGCATTTGACAAGCAGAGAAGTAGAGGAAGTTTTAATCCAATATACTTTTGTCAAAATCTTTGGTTTAGTGGTTAAAATGATAGTGGTTTTGAATTGAATTAATCTGCTAACTTCTGACATGTTTTACCGAAGCCAGAAAAACAGGCGATGGGTTATGAAAATAGCTCTAGTTACAGATTGGTAGCCCCGATTTGAAATCCGACTTGTTGCTTGAAAAGCAGAAGAGTAGGGGAAGATTTTATATAGACAAAAATGTTTTCTGTAAAATGTTGGGAAAGGGGTCAAAACGGCAGTTGTTTGTGAAAGTTTAAAAAACACATGGTAGTGCATTTAGTAAAACTGCTGTAACCTAAATTCCATACTGAATAAACCTTTTCCGCATTTGACAAGCAGAGAAGTAGAGGAAGTTTTAATCCAATATACTTTTGTCAAAATCTTTTGTTTAGTGGTTAAAATGATAGTTGTTTTGAATTTAATGTATCTGCTAACTTCTGACATTTTTTACCGAAGCCAGAAAAACAGGCGAAGGGTTACAAAAATAGCTCTAGTTACAGATTGGTAGCCCCGATTTGAAATCCGACTTGTTGCTTGAAAAGCAGAAGAGTAGGGGAAGATTTTATATAGAAAACATTGTTTTCTGTAAAATGTTGGGAAAGGGGTCAAAACGGCAGTTGTTTGTGAAAGTTTAAAAAACACATGGTTGTGCATTAAGTAAAACTGCTGTAACGTAAATTCCATACTGAATAAACCTTTTCCGCATTTGACAAGCAGAGAAGTAGAGGAAGTTTTAATCCAATATACTTTTGTCAAAACCTTTGGTTTAGTGGTTAAAATGATAGTTGTTTTGAATTTAATGTATCTGCTAACTTCTGACATTTTTTTCCGAAGCCAGAAAAACAGGCGAGGGGTTACAAAAATAGCTCTAGTTACAGATTGGTAGCTTCGATTTGAAATCCGACTTGTTGCTTGAAAAGCAGAAGAGTAGGGGAAGATTTTATATAGAAAACATTGTTTTCTGTAAAATGTTGGGAAAGGGGTCAAAACGGCAGTTGTTTGTGAAAGTTTAAAAAACACATGGTAGTGCATTTAGTAAAACTGCTGTAACCTAAATTCCATACTGAATAAACCTTTTCCGCATTTGACAAGCAGAGAAGTAGAGGAAGTTTTAATCCAATATACTTTTGTCAAAATCTTTGGTTTAGTGGTTAAAATGATAGTTGTTTTGAATTTAATGTATCTGCTAACTTCTGACATTTTTTACCGAAGCCAGAAAAACAGGCGAAGGGTTACAAAAATAGCTCTAGTTACAGATTGGTAGCTCCGATTTGAAATCCGACTTGTTGCTTGAAAAGCAGAAGAGTTGGGGAAGATTTTATATAGAAAACATTGTTTTCTGTAAAATGTTGGGAAAAGGGTCAAAACGGCAGTTGTTTGTGAAAGTTTAAAAAACACATGGTAGTGCATTTAGTAAAACTGCTGTAACGTAAATTCCATACTGAATAAGCCTTTTCCGCATTTGACAAGCAGAGAAGTAGAGGAAGTTTTAATCCAATATACTTTTGTCAAAATCTTTGGTTTAGTGGTTAAAATGATAGTGGTTTTGAATTGAATTAATCTGCTAACTTCTGACATGTTTTACCGAAGCCAGAAAAACAGGCGATGGGTTATGAAAATAGCTCTAGTTACAGATTGGTAGCCCCGATTTGAAATCCGACTTGTTGCTTGAAAAGCAGAAGAGTAGGGGAAGATTTTATATAGACAAAAATGTTTTCTGTAAAATGTTGGGAAAGGGGTCAAAACGGCAGTTGTTTGTGAAAGTTTAAAAAACACATGGTAGTGCATTTAGTAAAACTGCTGTAACCTAAATTCCATACTGAATAAACCTTTTCCGCATTTGACAAGCAGAGAAGTAGAGGAAGTTTTAATCCAATATACTTTTGTCAAAACCTTTGGTTTAGTGGTTAAAATGATAGTTGTTTTGAATTTAATGTATCTGCTAACTTCTGACATTTTTTTCCGAAGCCAGAAAAACAGGCGAGGGGTTACAAAAACAGCTCTAGTTACAGATTGGTAGCTTCGATTTGAAATCCGACTTGTTGCTTGAAAAGCAGAAGAGTAGGGGAAGATTTTATATAGAAAACATTGTTTTCTGTAAAATGTTGGGAAAGGGGTCAAAACGGCAGTTGTTTGTGAAAGTTTAAAAAACACATGGTAGTGCATTTAGTAAAACTGCTGTAACCTAAATTCCATACTGAATAAACATTTTCCGCATTTGACAAGCAGAGAAGTAGAGGAAGTTTTAATCCAATATACTTTTGTCAAAATCTTTTGTTTAGTGGTTAAAATGATAGTTGTTTTGAATTTAATGTATCTGCTAACTTCTGACATTTTTTACCGAAGCCAGAAAAACAGGCGAAGGGTTACAAAAATAGCTCTAGTTACAGATTGGTAGCCCCGATTTGAAATCCGACTTGTTGCTTGAAAAGCAGAAGAGTAGGGGAAGATTTTATATAGAAAACATTGTTTTCTGTAAAATGTTGGGAAAGGGGTCAAAACGGCAGTTGTTTGTGAAAGTTTAAAAAACACATGGTAGTGCATTTAGTAAAACTGCTGTAACGTAAATTCCATACTGAATAAACCTTTTCCGCATTTGACAAGCAGAGAAGTAGAGGAAGTTTTAATCCAATATACTTTTGTCAAAACCTTTGGTTTAGTGGTTAAAATGATAGTTGTTTTGAATTTAATGTATCTGCTAACTTCTGACATTTTTTTCCGAAGCCAGAAAAACAGGCGAGGGGTTACAAAAATAGCTCTAGTTACAGATTGGTAGCTTCGATTTGAAATCCGACTTGTTGCTTGAAAAGCAGAAGAGTAGGGGAAGATTTTATATAGAAAACATTGTTTTCTGTAAAATGTTGGGAAAGGGGTCAAAACGGCAGTTGTTTGTGAAAGTTTAAAAAACACATGGTAGTGCATTTAGTAAAACTGCTGTAACCTAAATTCCATACTGAATAAACATTTTCCGCATTTGACAAGCAGAGAAGTAGAGGAAGTTTTAATCCAATATACTTTTGTCAAAATCTTTTGTTTAGTGGTTAAAATGATAGTTGTTTTGAATTTAATGTATCTGCTAACTTCTGACATTTTTTACCGAAGCCAGAAAAACAGGCGAAGGGTTACAAAAATAGCTCTAGTTACAGATTGGTAGCCCCGATTTGAAATCCGACTTGTTGCTTGAAAAGCAGAAGAGTAGGGGAAGATTTTATATAGAAAACATTGTTTTCTGTAAAATGTTGGGAAAGGGGTCAAAACGGCAGTTGTTTGTGAAAGTTTAAAAAACACATGGTAGTGCATTTAGTAAAACTGCTGTAACGTAAATTCCATACTGAATAAACCTTTTCCGCATTTGACAAGCAGAGAAGTAGAGGAAGTTTTAATCCAATATACTTTTGTCAAAACCTTTGGTTTAGTGGTTAAAATGATAGTTGTTTTGAATTTAATGTATCTGCTAACTTCTGACATTTTTTTCCGAAGCCAGAAAAACAGGCGAGGGGTTACAAAAATAGCTCTAGTTACAGATTGGTAGCTTCGATTTGAAATCCGACTTGTTGCTTGAAAAGCAGAAGAGTAGGGGAAGATTTTATATAGAAAACATTGTTTTCTGTAAAATGTTGGGAAAGGGGTCAAAACGGCAGTTGTTTGTGAAAGTTTAACCTGTTATGGCTGCACGCTGAATATTGAAAAAACTGGAAAATGTGTGCACATTTTCAAACGGCCTCCTAAGAAACTTTTTATTTTCCAATATGCATATATTTACTACTGTTGGATAGATAACAGTCTGTAGTTTCTAAAAAGGTTTGAATTGTTTCTCTAAGTCGAACAGAAATATTTTTACAGCCATTTTCCCAGCCGAATTGAGTTTCCCAAAATGCGATGTGTCTCTTTAAGACCTTCTCTATAAAAGGCCATTTGACTTAGGACCATAGGGACACGTCAGAGGCGTACCTTAGACTGTAATGCGGAAGTGAGAATTGAAAGGGGTCGAATATCTCGTCCCTGGACTGAATAACAGAACTTCTTGTGAGACATGCGCAGTTAAAATAAAAATCCGGGCGCGAAGGATAATTTGATCTCGGCTTCTGGAACAAGGTAGGTAACTTTGAATATGATGCCTGACTACGATATTATTTGCTACATGTCACAAAATCATCCTAAAGGTTGTTTTTTCAATATACTTTAATTATATTATTGCAATTTATTCTGGACTTTAGATGTGAAACGACGGAAGAATTTTTTGAAGAAACGCTTTCTGGCGCAGCAATGCTACCGTGCTAGCTAACCAAAGAGGGGAATCCTTCGTTCTGGAACCCAACTAAAGACTCTACTGGACATTGGACCCCGTTACAACATTCTGATGGAGTACCAAGAAAGATAAGACCCAATTTGGGATGCTTTTTCATATATATGTCGAACTGTTGAATGCTAACGCTGCTAACTATGCTAGGCTAGCGCTTGACTAGAATCAATGCTGCCTTATGCTAGCTTATGATGTTAGCTAATATAACGATATATTGTGTTTTCGCTGTAAAACACTTCAAAAATCGGAAATGTTGTCTGTATTCACAAGATATCTGTCTTTCATTAGTTATCCACCATATGTTTTTCTGAAATGTTTTATGAGGTGTAATTAGTAGCCGACGTTGGTGTATGTATTTTCTCTGGCTACTCCCGGCTGGATTCAGACTCTAGCTATGTGTTAGCATTTTTGGGTAGCATCAATGTAAAACAGATTTATAGCTAAAATATGCACTTTTTATGAACAAAACATAGATTTATTGTGTAACATGTTATATGACTGTCATCTGAGGTCGTTTTTTCTGGGCTCTTTAGGTTGGTTTTAGTTTATTTCGGTTGGTTGTGCATGCTACTTCAATCATAATTCATACTTCATAATCATAATTCATACGTGTCTGTCCACTTTTGTATTTGGTGGTGAGCTAACATAAATATATGTGGTGTTTTCTCTGTAAAACATTTAAAAAATCGGACATGTTGGCTGGATTGACAAGATGTTTATCTTTCAAATGCTGTATTGGACTTGTTAATGTGTAAAAGTTAAATATTTTTAAAAAATAGATTTTGAATTTCGCGCTCTGCAGCTGTTGTCATTTTTGGTCCGAGGTCGGGCTTGCACCCCAAACAGGTTAAAAAACAAATGGTAGTGCATTTAGTAAAACTGCTGTAACGTAAATTCCATACTGAATAAACCTTTTCCGCATTTGACAAGCAGAGAAGTAGAGGAAGTTTTAATCCAATATACTTTTGTCAAAATCTTTGGTTTAGTGGTTAAAATGATAGTTGTTTTGAATTTAATGTATCTGCTAACTTCTGACATTTTTTACCGAAGCCAGAAAAACAGGCGAAGGGTTACAAAAATAGCTCTAGTTACAGATTGGTAGCTCCGATTTGAAATCCGACTTGTTGCTTGAAAAGCAGAAGAGTTGGGGAAGATTTTATATAGAAAACATTGTTTTCTGTAAAATGTTGGGAAAAGGGTCAAAACGGCAGTTGTTTGTGAAAGTTTAAAAAACACATGGTAGTGCATTTAGTAAAACTGCTGTAAAGTAAATTCCATACTGAATAAACCTTTTCCGCATTTGACAAGCAGAGAAGTAGAGGAAGTTTTAATCCAATATACTTTTGTCAAAATCTTTGGTTTAGTGGTTAAAATGATAGTGGTTTTGAATTGAATTAATCTGCTAACTTCTGACATGTTTTACCGAAGCCAGAAAAACAGGCGATGGGTTATGAAAATAGCTCTAGTTACAGATTGGTAGCCCCGATTTGAAATCCGACTTGTTGCTTGAAAAGCAGAAGAGTAGGGGAAGATTTTATATAGACAAAAATGTTTTCTGTAAAATGTTGGGAAAGGGGTCAAAACGGCAGTTGTTTGTGAAAGTTTAAAAAACACATGGTAGTGCATTTAGTAAAACTGCTGTAACCTAAATTCCATACTGAATAAACCTTTTCCGCATTTGACAAGCAGAGAAGTAGAGGAAGTTTTAATCCAATATACTTTTGTCAAAACCTTTGGTTTAGTGGTTAAAATGACAGTTGTTTTGAATTGAATTAATCTGCTAACTTCTGACA
This sequence comes from Salvelinus fontinalis, assembly GCF_029448725.1. Taxonomy (NCBI): domain Eukaryota; kingdom Metazoa; phylum Chordata; class Actinopteri; order Salmoniformes; family Salmonidae; genus Salvelinus; species Salvelinus fontinalis. Next base: position 143,481 of record NW_026600403.1, on the reverse strand, counting down.
TTTTTTTCCGAAGCCAGAAAAACAGGCGAAGGGTTACAAAAATAGCTCTAGTTACAGATTGGTAGCCCCGATTTGAAATCCGACTTGTTGCTTGAAAAGCAGAAGAGTAGGGGAAGATTTTATATAGAAAACATTGTTTTCTGTAAAATGTTGGGAAAGGGGTCAAAACGGCAGTTGTTTGTGAAAGTTTAAAAAACACATGGTAGTGCATTTAGTAAAACTGCTGTAATATAAATTCCATACTGAATAAACCTTTTCCGCATTTGACAAGCAGAGAAGTAGAGGAAGTTTTAATCCAATATACTTTTGTCAAAATCTTTGGTTTAGTGGTTAAAATGATAGTTGTTTTGAATTTAATGTATCTGCTAACTTCTGACATTTTTTACCGAAGCCAGAAAAACAGGCGAAGGGTTACAAAAACAGCTCTAGTTACAGATTGGTAGCCCCGATTTGAAATCCGACTTGTTGCTTGAAAAGCAGAAGAGTAGGGGAAGATTTTCTATAGAAAACATTGTTTTCTGTAAAATGTTGGGAAAGGGGTCAAAACGGCAGTTGTTTGTGAAAGTTAAAAAAACACATGGTAGTGCATTTATGAAAAACTGCTGTAACTTAACCTGTCTAGGATCAGCGTGCCGCTAGCGGCACTCCCCCCCCCCCCCCCACTGAAAAACCAGTGCCGCGAAATTCAAAAAAAATATTTTTTTAAAATATTTAACTTTCACACATTAAAGTCCAATACAGCTAATGAAAGACACAGATCTTATGAATCCAGTCAACATTTCCGATTTTTAAAATGTTTTACAGGGAAGACACAATATGTAAAGATGTACATCTATTACCTAAAAACACATTAGCATATTCCACCATCTTTTATTTGTCCACCAACACCAGTAGCCATCACCAATTCGGCTAAACTAAGATATTTATAGCCCCTAACCAACAAAAAAACTCATTAGATGACAGTCTGATAACATATTTATGGTATGGGATAGGTTTTGTTAGAAAAAAGTGCATATTTCAGGTATATGGCATAGTTTACAATTGCACCCACCATCACAAATGGACTAGAATAATTACAATGAGCAACGTGTTTACCTAACTACTAATCATCAAACATTTCGTAAAAATACACAGCATACACGAATCGAAAGACACAGATCCTGTGAATACAGACAATATTTCAGATTTTCTAAGTGTCTTACAGCGAAAACACAATAAATCGTTATATTAGCTTAGCACATAGCAATTAGCAGCCCAGCATTGATTCTAGCCAAAGTGAGCGATAAAAGTCAACATCGCCAAAAGATATTAATTTTTTCACTAACCTTCTCAGAATTCTTCCGATGACACTCCTGTAACATCACATTACAACATGCATATACAGTTTGATCGAAAATGTTTATATTTAGCCACCAAAATCATGGTTAGACAATGTGAAATGTAGACAAGCTGGTAAAGAAAACGTCCTTGCGCCACTTAGACAGTGATCTACTCTTATACATAAATACTCATAAACGTGACTAAAAAATATAGGGTGGACAGGGATTGATAGACAATTTAATTCTTAATACAATTGCGTTATTACATTTTTTAATTTATCCTTACTTTTCAATACAGTTTGCGCCAAGCGAAGCTACGTCAAAAAACATGGCGTCCTAAGCCACTAAAATGTTTCGACAGAAACACGATTTATCATAATAAAAATGTCCTACCTTGAGCTGTTCTTCCATCAGTATCTTGGGCAAAGGATCCTTTCTTGGGAGAAATCGTCTTTTGGTGGAAAGCTGTCCTCTTGCCATGTGGAAATGTCAACTACGTTCGGGATGAACTGAAAAGCGTTCCCAACTTTTCACATCGTTGCAAAAATAAATGTCCCAAAATCGCACTAAACGGATATAAATTGCTATAAAACGCTTTAAATTAACTACTTTGTGATGTTTGTAACTCCTATAACGAGTGAAAAGATGACCGGAGAAATATAACAGGCTAAACTAATGCTTGGAACAGGAGAGGGTCGGTGTCTTCCACGCGCGTTACGCAGCAAGAAAAGACTTGCTAGCTAAAGGTTTTTTTCATTTGTAGTGCCTGTGAACGAGCAATCGAGCCCGTTGGAATCGTCATCACGTAAAGGCATCCAGGGGAAGACGTAAGAAGTGTCCGTATAGTCATAGCAACGACAGTGCCCGTTTAAATGACTTCAGAAAAGTGGCCAACGTTTCTCAAATCTGACTCCATGTCAGGGAAATTGCTGTAGAATGGGCTCTGTTCCACTTAGAGACAAAATTTCAACTCCTATAGAAACTATAGACTGTTTTCTATCCAATAATAATAATAATATGCATATTGTACGATCAAGGATTTTGTGGGAAGCCGTTTAAAAAATTAGCCACATTAGCATAAATAGTCTAAACAGCGCCCCCATCCCCAACAGGTTAAGTTCCATACTGAATAAACCTTTTCCGCATTTGACAAGCAGAGAAGTAGAGGAAGTTTTAATCCAATATACTTTTGTCAAAATCTTTGGTTTAGTGGTTAAAATGATAGTTGTTTTGAATTTAATGTATCTGCTAACTTCTGACATTTTTTACCGAAGCCAGAAAAACAGGCGAAGGGTTACAAAAATAGCTCTAGTTACAGATTGGTAGCTCCGATTTGAAATCCGACTTGTTGCTTGAAAAGCAGATGAGTTGGGGAAGATTTTATATAGAAAACATTGTTTTCTGTAAAATGTTGGGAAAAGGGTCAAAACGGCAGTTGTTTGTGAAAGTTTAAAAAACACATGGTAGTGCATTTAGTAAAACTGCTGTAACGTAAATTCCATACTGAATAAACCTTTTCCGCATTTGACAAGCAGAGAAGTAGAGGAAGTTTTAATCCAATATACTTTTGTCAAAATCTTTGGTTTAGTGGTGAAAATGATAGTTGTTTTGAATTTAATGTATCTGCTAACTTCTGACATGTTTTACCGAAGCCAGAAAAACAGGCGATGGGTTATGAAAATAGCTCTAGTTACAGATTGGTAGCCCCGATTTGAAATCCGACTTGTTGCTTGAAAAGCAGAAGAGTAGGGGAAGATTTTATATAGACAAAAATGTTTTCTGTAAAATGTTGGGAAAGGGGTCAAAACGGCAGTTGTTTGTGAAAGTTTAAAAAACACATGGTAGTGCATTTAGTAAAACTGCTGTAACGTAAATTCCATACTGAATAAACCTTTTCCGCATTTGACAAGCAGAGAAGTAGAGGAAGTTTTAATCCAATATACTTTTGTCAAAACCTTTGGTTTAGTGGTTAAAATGATAGTTGTTTTGAATTTAATGTATCTGCTAACTTCTGACATTTTTTTCCGAAGCCAGAAAAACAGGCGAGGGGTTACAAAAATAGCTCTAGTTACAGATTGGTAGCTTCGATTTGAAATCCGACTTGTTGCTTGAAAAGCAGAAGAGTAGGGGAAGATTTTATATAGAAAACATTGTTTTCTGTAAAATGTTGGGAAAGGGGTCAAAACGGCAGTTGTTTGTGAAAGTTTAAAAAACACATGGTAGTGCATTTAGTAAAACTGCTGTAACGTAAATTCCATACTGAATAAACCTTTTCCGCATTTGACAAGCAGAGAAGTAGAGGAAGTTTTAATCCAATATACTTTTGTCAAAATCTTTGGTTTAGTGGTTAAAATGATAGTTGTTTTGAATTTAATGTATCTGCTAACTTCTGACATTTTTTACCGAAGCCAGAAAAACAGGCGAAGGGTTACAAAAATAGCTCTAGTTACAGATTGGTAGCTCCGATTTGAAATCCGACTTGTTGCTTGAAAAGCAGAAGAGTTGGGGAAGATTTTATATAGAAAACATTGTTTTCTGTAAAATGTTGGGAAAAGGGTCAAAACGGCAGTTGTTTGTGAAAGTTTAAAAAACACATGGTAGTGCATTTAGTAAAACTGCTGTAACCTACATTCCATACTGAATAAACCTTTTCCGCATTTGACAAGCAGAGAAGTAGAGGAAGTTTTAATCCAATATACTTTTGTCAAAATCTTTGGTTTAGTGGTTAAAATGATAGTTGTTTTGAATTTAATGTATCTGCTAACTTCTGACATTTTTTACCGAAGCCAGAAAAACAGGCGAAGGGTTACAAAAACAGCTCTAGTTACAGATTGGTAGCCCCGATTTGAAATCCGACTTGTTGCTTGAAAAGCAGAAGAGTAGGGGAAGATTTTATATAGAAAACATTGTTTTCTGTAAAATGTTGGGAAAGGGGTCAAAACGGCAGTTGTTTGTGAAAGTTAAAAAAACACATGGTAGTGCATTTATGAAAAACTGCTGTAACGTAAGTTCCATACTGAATAAACCTTTTCCGCATTTGACAAGCAGAGAAGTAGAGGAAGTTTTAATCCAATATACTTTTGTCAAAATCTTTGGTTTAGTGGTTAAAATGATAGTTGTTTTGAATTTAATGTATCTGCTAACTTCTGACATTTTTTACCGAAGCCAGAAAAACAGGCGATGGGTTATGAAAATAGCTCTAGTTACAGATTGGTAGCCCCGATTTGAAATCCGACTTGTTGCTTGAAAAGCAGAAGAGTAGGGGAAGATTTTATATAGACAAAAATGTTTTCTGTAAAATGTTGGGAAAGGGGTCAAAACGGCAGTTGTTTGTGAAAGTTTAAAAAACACATGGTAGTGCATTTAGTAAAACTGCTGTAACGTAAATTCCATACTGAATAAACCTTTTCCGCATTTGACAAGCAGAGAAGTAGAGGAAGTTTTAATCCAATATACTTTTGTCAAAACCTTTGGTTTAGTGGTTAAAATGATAGTTGTTTTGAATTTAATGTATCTGCTAACTTCTGACATTTTTTTCCGAAGCCAGAAAAACAGGCGAGGGGTTACAAAAATAGCTATAGTTACAGATTGGTAGCTTCGATTTGAAATCCGACTTGTTGCTTGAAAAGCAGAAGAGTAGGGGAAGATTTTATATAGAAAACATTGTTTTCTGTAAAATGTTGGGAAAGGGGTCAAAACGGCAGTTGTTTGTGAAAGTTTAAAAAACACATGGTAGTGCATTTAGTAAAACTGCTGTAACGTAAATTCCATACTGAATAAACCTTTTCCGCATTTGACAAGCAGAGAAGTAGACGAAGTTTTAATCCAATATACTTTTGTCAAAATCTTTGGTTTAGTGGTTAAAATGATAGTTGTTTTGAATTTAATGTATCTGCTAACTTCTGACATTTTTTACCGAAGCCAGAAAAACAGGCGAAGGGTTACAAAAATAGCTCTAGTTACAGATTGGTAGCTCCGATTTGAAATCCGACTTGTTGCTTGAAAAGCAGATGAGTTGGGGAAGATTTTATATAGAAAACATTGTTTTCTGTAAAATGTTGGGAAAAGGGTCAAAACGGCAGTTGTTTGTGAAAGTTTAAAAAACACATGGGAGTGCATTTAGTAAAACTGCTGTAACGTAAATTCCATACTGAATAAACCTTTTCCGCATTTGACAAGCAGAGAAGTAGAGGAAGTTTTAATCCAATATACTTTTGTCAAAATCTTTGGTTTAGTGGTGAAAATGATAGTTGTTTTGAATTTAATGTATCTGCTAACTTCTGACATGTTTTACCGAAGCCAGAAAAACAGGCGATGGGTTATGAAAATAGCTCTAGTTACAGATTGGTAGCCCCGATTTGAAATCCGACTTGTTGCTTGAAAAGCAGAAGAGTAGGGGAAGATTTTATATAGACAAAAATGTTTTCTGTAAAATGTTGGGAAAGGGGTCAAAACGGCAGTTGTTTGTGAAAGTTTAAAAAACACATGGTAGTGCATTTAGTAAAACTGCTGTAACGTAAATTCCATACTGAATAAACCTTTTCCGCATTTGACAAGCAGAGAAGTAGAGGAAGTTTTAATCCAATATACTTTTGTCAAAACCTTTGGTTTAGTGGTTAAAATGATAGTTGTTTTGAATTTAATGTATCTGCTAACTTCTGACATTTTTTTCCGAAGCCAGAAAAACAGGCGAGGGGTTACAAAAATAGCTCTAGTTACAGATTGGTAGCTTCGATTTGAAATCCGACTTGTTGCTTGAAAAGCAGAAGAGTAGGGGAAGATTTTATATAGAAAACATTGTTTTCTGTAAAATGTTGGGAAAGGGGTCAAAACGGCAGTTGTTTGTGAAAGTTTAAAAAACACATGGTAGTGCATTTAGTAAAACTGCTGTAACGTAAATTCCATACTGAATAAACCTTTTCCGCATTTGACAAGCAGAGAAGTAGAGGAAGTTTTAATCCAATATACTTTTGTCAAAATCTTTGGTTTAGTGGTTAAAATGATAGTTGTTTTGAATTTAATGTATCTGCTAACTTCTGACATTTTTTACCGAAGCCAGAAAAACAGGCGAAGGGTTACAAAAATAGCTCTAGTTACAGATTGGTAGCTCCGATTTGAAATCCGACTTGTTGCTTGAAAAGCAGAAGAGTTGGGGAAGATTTTATATAGAAAACATTGTTTTCTGTAAAATGTTGGGAAAGGGGTCAAAACGGCAGTTGTTTGTGAAAGTTTAAAAAACACATGGTAGTGCATTTAGTAAAACTGCTGTAACCTACATTCCATACTGAATAAACCTTTTCCGCATTTGACAAGCAGAGAAGTAGAGGAAGTTTTAATCCAATATACTTTTGTCAAAATCTTTGGTTTAGTGGTTAAAATGATAGTTGTTTTGAATTTAATGTATCTGCTAACTTCTGACATTTTTTACCGAAGCCAGAAAAACAGGCGAAGGGTTACAAAAACAGCTCTAGTTACAGATTGGTAGCCCCGATTTGAAATCCGACTTGTTGCTTGAAAAGCAGAAGAGTAGGGGAAGATTTTATATAGAAAACATTGTTTTCTGTAAAATGTTGGGAAAGGGGTCAAAACGGCAGTTGTTTGTGAAAGTTAAAAAAACACATGGTAGTGCATTTATGAAAAACTGCTGTAACGTAAGTTCCATACTGAATAAACCTTTTCCGCATTTGACAAGCAGAGAAGTAGAGGAAGTTTTAATCCAATATACTTTTGTCAAAATCTTTGGTTTAGTGGTTAAAATGATAGTTGTTTTGAATTTAATGTATCTGCTAACTTCTGACATTTTTTACCGAAGCCAGAAAAACAGGCGAAGGGTTACAAAAATAGCTCTAGTTACAGATTGGTAGCTCCGATTTGAAATCCGACTTGTTGCTTGAAAAGCAGATGAGTTGGGGAAGATTTTATATAGAAAACATTGTTTTCTGTAAAATGTTGGGAAAAGGGTCAAAACGGCAGTTGTTTGTGAAAGTTTAAAAAACACATGGTAGTGCATTTAGTAAAACTGCTGTAACGTAAATTCCATACTGAATAAACCTTTTCCGCATTTGACAAGCAGAGAAGTAGAGGAAGTTTTAATCCAATATACTTTTGTCAAAATCTTTGGTTTAGTGGTGAAAATGATAGTTGTTTTGAATTTAATGTATCTGCTAACTTCTGACATGTTTTACCGAAGCCAGAAAAACAGGCGATGGGTTATGAAAATAGCTCTAGTTACAGATTGGTAGCCCCGATTTGAAATCCGACTTGTTGCTTGAAAAGCAGAAGAGTAGGGGAAGATTTTATATAGACAAAAATGTTTTCTGTAAAATGTTGGGAAAGGGGTCAAAACGGCAGTTGTTTGTGAAAGTTTAAAAAACACATGGTAGTGCATTTAGTAAAACTGCTGTAACGTAAATTCCATACTGAATAAACCTTTTCCGCATTTGACAAGCAGAGAAGTAGAGGAAGTTTTAATCCAATATACTTTTGTCAAAACCTTTGGTTTAGTGGTTAAAATGATAGTTGTTTTGAATTTAATGTATCTGCTAACTTCTGACATTTTTTTCCGAAGCCAGAAAAACAGGCGAGGGGTTACAAAAATAGCTCTAGTTACAGATTGGTAGCTTCGATTTGAAATCCGACTTGTTGCTTGAAAAGCAGAAGAGTAGGGGAAGATTTTATATAGAAAACATTGTTTTCTGTAAAATGTTGGGAAAGGGGTCAAAACGGCAGTTGTTTGTGAAAGTTTAAAAAACACATGGTAGTGCATTTAGTAAAACTGCTGTAACGTAAATTCCATACTGAATAAACCTTTTCCGCATTTGACAAGCAGAGAAGTAGAGGAAGTTTTAATCCAATATACTTTTGTCAAAATCTTTGGTTTAGTGGTTAAAATGATAGTTGTTTTGAATTTAATGTATCTGCTAACTTCTGACATTTTTTACCGAAGCCAGAAAAACAGGCGAAGGGTTACAAAAATAGCTCTAGTTACAGATTGGTAGCTCCGATTTGAAATCCGACTTGTTGCTTGAAAAGCAGAAGAGTTGGGGAAGATTTTATATAGAAAACATTGTTTTCTGTAAAATGTTGGGAAAAGGGTCAAAACGGCAGTTGTTTGTGAAAGTTTAAAAAACACATGGTAGTGCATTTAGTAAAACTGCTGTAACCTACATTCCATACTGAATAAACCTTTTCCGCATTTGACAAGCAGAGAAGTAGAGGAAGTTTTAATCCAATATACTTTTGTCAAAACCTTTGGTTTAGTGGTTAAAATGACAGTTGTTTTGAATTGAATTAATCTGCTAACTTCTGACATTTTTTTCCGAAGCCAGAAAAACAGGCGAAGGGTTACAAAAATAGCTCTAGTTACAGATTGGTAGCCCCGATTTGAAATCCGACTTGTTGCTTGAAAAGCAGAAGAGTAGGGGAAGATTTTATATAGAAAACATTGTTTTCTGTAAAATGTTGGGAAAGGGGTCAAAACGGCAGTTGTTTGTGAAAGTTTAAAAAACACATGGTAGTGCATTTAGTAAAACTGCTGTAATATAAATTCCATACTGAATAAACCTTTTCCGCATTTGACAAGCAGAGAAGTAGAGGAAGTTTTAATCCAATATACTTTTGTCAAAATCTTTGGTTTAGTGGTTAAAATGATAGTTGTTTTGAATTTAATGTATCTGCTAACTTCTGACATTTTTTACCGAAGCCAGAAAAACAGGCGAAGGGTTACAAAAACAGCTCTAGTTACAGATTGGTAGCCCCGATTTGAAATCCGACTTGTTGCTTGAAAAGCAGAAGAGTAGGGGAAGATTTTATATAGAAAACATTGTTTTCTGTAAAATGTTGGGAAAGGGGTCAAAACGGCAGTTGTTTGTGAAAGTTAAAAAAACACATGGTAGTGCATTTATGAAAAACTGCTGTAACGTAAGTTCCATACTGAATAAACCTTTTCCGCATTTGACAAGCAGAGAAGTAGAGGAAGTTTTAATCCAATATACTTTTGTCAAAATCTTTGGTTTAGTGGTTAAAATGATAGTTGTTTTGAATTTAATGTATCTGCTAACTTCTGACATTTTTTACCGAAGCCAGAAAAACAGGCGAAGGGTTACAAAAATAGCTCTAGTTACAGATTGGTAGCTCCGATTTGAAATCCGACTTGTTGCTTGAAAAGCAGATGAGTTGGGGAAGATTTTATATAGAAAACATTGTTTTCTGTAAAATGTTGGGAAAAGGGTCAAAACGGCAGTTGTTTGTGAAAGTTTAAAAAACACATGGTAGTGCATTTAGTAAAACTGCTGTAACGTAAATTCCATACTGAATAAACCTTTTCCGCATTTGACAAGCAGAGAAGTAGAGGAAGTTATAATCCAATATACTTTTGTCAAAATCTTTGGTTTAGTGGTGAAAATGATAGTTGTTTTGAATTTAACCTGTTGGGGATGGGGGCGCTGTTTAGACTATTTATGCTAATGTGGCTAATTTTTTAAACGGCTTCCCACAAAATCCTTGATCGTACAATATGCATATTATTATTATTATTGGATAGAAAACAGTCTATAGTTTCTATAGGAGTTGAAATTTTGTCTCTAAGTGGAACAGAGCCCATTCTACAGCAATTTCCCTGACATGGAGTCAGATTTGAGAAACGTTGGCCACTTTTCTGAAGTCATTTAAAAGGGCTCTGTCGTTGCTATGACTATACGGACACTTCTTACGTCTTCCCCTGGATGCCTTTACGTGATGACGATTCCAACGGGCTCGATTGCTCGTTCACAGGCCCTACAAATGAAAAAAACCTTTAGCTAGCAAGTCTTTTCTTGCTGCGTAACGCGCGTGGAAGACACCGACCCTCTCCTGTTCCAAGCGTTAGTTTAGCCTGTTATATTTCTCCGGTCATCTTTTCACTCGTTATAGGAGTTACAAACATCACAAAGTAGTTAATTTAAAGCGTTTTATAGCAATTTATATCCGTTTAGTGCGATTTTGGGACATTTATTTTTGCAACGATGTGAAAAGTTGGGCACGCTTTTCAGTTCATCCCGAACGTAGTTGACATTTCCACATGGCAAGAGGACAGCTTTCCACCAAAAGACGATTTCTCCCAAGAAAGGATCCTTTGCCCAAGATACTGATGGAAGAACAGCTCAAGGTAGGACATTTTTATTATGATAAATCGTGTTTCTGTCGAAACATTTTAGTGGCTTAGGACGCCATGTTTTTTGACGTAGCTTCGCTTGGCGCAAACTGTATTGAAAAGTAAGGATAAATTAAAAAATGTAATAACGCAATTGTATTAAGAATTAAATTGTCTATCAATCCCTGTCCACCCTATATTTTTTAGTCACGTTTATGAGTATTTATGTATAAGAGTAGATCACTGTCTAAGTGGCGCAAGGACGTTTTCTTTACCAGCTTGTCTACATTTCACATTGTCTAACCATGATTTTGGTGGCTAAATATAAACATTTTCGATCAAACTGTATATGCATGTTGTAATGTGATGTTACAGGAGTGTCATCGGAAGAATTCTGAGAAGGTTAGTGAAAAAATTAATATCTTTTGGCGATGTTGACTTTTATCGCTCACTTTGGCTAGAATCAATGCTGGGCTGCTAATTGCTATGTGCTAAGCTAATATAACGATTTATTGTGTTTTCGCTGTAAGACACTTAGAAAATCTGAAATATTGTCTGTATTCACAGGATCTGTGTCTTTCGATTCGTGTATGCTGTGTATTTTTACGAAATGTTTGATGATTAGTAGTTAGGTAAACACGTTGCTCATTGTAATTATTCTAGTCCATTTGTGATGGTGGGTGCAATTGTAAACTATGCCATATACCTGAAATATGCACTTTTTTCTAACAAAACCTATCCCATACCATAAATATGTTATCAGACTGTCATCTAATGAGTTTTTTTGTTGGTTAGGGGCTATAAATATCTTAGTTTAGCCGAATTGGTGATGGCTACTGGTGTTGGTGGACAAATAAAAGATGGTGGATTATGCTAATGTGTTTTTAGGTAATAGATGTACATCTTTACATATTGTGTCTTCCCTGTAAAACATTTTAAAAATCGGAAATGTTGACTGGATTCATAAGATCTGTGTCTTTCATTAGCTGTATTGGACTTTAATGTGTGAAAGTTAAATATTTTAAAAAAATATTTTTTTTGAATTTCGCGGCACTGGTTTTTCAGTGGGGGGGGGGGGGGGGGGGGGGTGCCGCTAGCGCCACGCTGATCCTAGACAGGTTAATGTATCTGCTAACTTCTGACATGTTTTACCGAAGCCAGAAAAACAGGCGATGGGTTATGAAAATAGCTCTAGTTACAGATTGGTAGCCCCGATTTGAAATCCGACTTGTTGCTTGAAAAGCAGAAGAGTAGGGGAAGATTTTATATAGACAAAAATGTTTTCTGTAAAATGTTGGGAAAGGGGTCAAAACGGCAGTTGTTTGTGAAAGTTTAAAAAACACATGGTAGTGCATTTAGTAAAACTGCTGTAACGTAAATTCCATACTGAATAAACCTTTTCCGCATTTGACAAGCAGAGAAGTAGAGGAAGTTTTAATCCAATATACTTTTGTCAAAACCTTTGGTTTAGTGGTTAAAATGATAGTTGTTTTGAATTTAATGTATCTGCTAACTTCTGACATTTTTTTCCGAAGCCAGAAAAACAGGCGAGGGGTTACAAAAATAGCTCTAGTTACAGATTGGTAGCTTCGATTTGAAATCCGACTTGTTGCTTGAAAAGCAGAAGAGTAGGGGAAGATTTTATATAGAAAACATTGTTTTCTGTAAAATGTTGGGAAAGGGGTCAAAACGGCAGTTGTTTGTGAAAGTTTAAAAAACACATGGTAGTGCATTTAGTAAAACTGCTGTAACGTAAATTCCATACTGAATAAACCTTTTCCGCATTTGACAAGCAGAGAAGTAGAGGAAGTTTTAATCCAATATACTTTTGTCAAAATCTTTGGTTTAGTGGTTAAAATGATAGTTGTTTTGAATTTAATGTATCTGCTAACTTCTGACATTTTTTACCGAAGCCAGAAAAACAGGCGAAGGGTTACAAAAATAGCTCTAGTTACAGATTGGTAGCTCCGATTTGAAATCCGACTTGTTGCTTGAAAAGCAGAAGAGTTGGGGAAGATTTTATATAGAAAACATTGTTTTCTGTAAAATGTTGGGAAAAGGGTCAAAACGGCAGTTGTTTGTGAAAGTTTAAAAAACACATGGTAGTGCATTTAGTAAAACTGCTGTAACGTAAATTCCATACTGAATAAACCTTTTCCGCATTTGACAAGCAGAGAAGTAGAGGAAGTTTTAATCCAATATACTTTTGTCAAAACCTTTGGTTTAGTGGTTAAAATGACAGTTGTTTTGAATTGAATTAATCTGCTAACTTCTGACATTTTTTTCCGAAGCCAGAAAAACAGGCGAAGGGTTACAAAAATAGCTCTAGTTACAGATTGGTAGCCCCGATTTGAAATCCGACTTGTTGCTTGAAAAGCAGAAGAGTAGGGGAAGATTTTATATAGAAAACATTGTTTTCTGTAAAATGTTGGGAAAGGGGTCAAAACGGCAGTTGTTTGTGAAAGTTTAAAAAACACATGGTAGTGCATTTAGTAAAACTGCTGTAACATAAATTCCATACTGAATAAACCTTTTCCGCATTTGACAAGCAGAGAAGTAGAGGAAGTTTTAATCCAATATACTTTTGTCAAAATCTTTGGTTTAGTGGTTAAAATGATAGTTGTTTTGAATTTAATGTATCTGCTAACTTCTGACATTTTTTACCGAAGCCAGAAAAACAGGCGAGGGGTTACAAAAACAGCTCTAGTTACAGATTGGTAGCCCCGATTTGAAATCCGACTTGTTGCTTGAAAAGCAGAAGAGTAGGGGAAGATTTTATATAGAAAACATTGTTTTCTGTAAAATGTTGGGAAAGGGGTCAAAACGGCAGTTGTTTGTGAAAGTTAAAAAAACACATGGTAGTGCATTTATGAAAAACTGCTGTAACGTAAGTTCCATACTGAATAAACCTTTTCCGCATTTGACAAGCAGAGAAGTAGAGGAAGTTTTAATCCAATATACTTTTGTCAAAATCTTTGGTTTAGTGGTTAAAATGATAGTTGTTTTGAATTTAATGTATCTGCTAACTTCTGACATTTTTTACCGAAGCCAGAAAAACAGGCGAAGGGTTACAAAAATAGCTCTAGTTACAGATTGGTAGCTCCGATTTGAAATCCGACTTGTTGCTTGAAAAGCAGAAGAGTTGGGGAAGATTTTATATAGAAAACATTGTTTTCTGTAAAATGTTGGGAAAAGGGTCAAAACGGCAGTTGTTTGTGAAAGTTTAAAAAACACATGGTAGTGCATTTAGTAAAACTGCTGTAACGTAAATTCCATACTGAATAAACCTTTTCCGCATTTGACAAGCAGAGAAGTAGAGGAAGTTTTAATCCAATATACTTTTGTCAAAATCTTTGGTTTAGTGGTTAAAATGATAGTGGTTTTGAATTGAATTAATCTGCTAACTTCTGACATGTTTTACCGAAGCCAGAAAAACAGGCGATGGGTTATGAAAATAGCTCTAGTTACAGATTGGTAGCCCCGATTTGAAATCCGACTTGTTGCTTGAAAAGCAGAAGAGTAGGGGAAGATTTTATATAGACAAAAATGTTTTCTGTAAAATGTTGGGAAAGGGGTCAAAACGGCAGTTGTTTGTGAAAGTTTAAAAAACACATGGTAGTGCATTTAGTAAAACTGCTGTAACGTAAATTCCATACTGAATAAACCTTTTCCGCATTTGACAAGCAGAGAAGTAGAGGAAGTTTTAATCCAATATACTTTTGTCAAAACCTTTGGTTTAGTGGTTAAAATGATAGTTGTTTTGAATTTAATGTATCTGCTAACTTCTGACATTTTTTTCCGAAGCCAGAAAAACAGGCGAGGGGTTACAAAAATAGCTCTAGTTACAGATTGGTAGCTTCGATTTGAAATCCGACTTGTTGCTTGAAAAGCAGAAGAGTAGGGGAAGATTTTATATAGAAAACATTGTTTTCTGTAAAATGTTGGGAAAGGGGTCAAAACGGCAGTTGTTTGTGAAAGTTTAAAAAACACATGGTAGTGCATTTAGTAAAACTGCTGTAACGTAAATTCCATACTGAATAAACCTTTTCCGCATTTGACAAGCAGAGAAGTAGAGGAAGTTTTAATCCAATATACTTTTGTCAAAATCTTTGGTTTAGTGGTTAAAATGATAGTTGTTTTGAATTTAATGTATCTGCTAACTTCTGACATTTTTTACCGAAGCCAGAAAAACAGGCGAAGGGTTACAAAAATAGCTCTAGTTACAGATTGGTAGCTCCGATTTGAAATCCGACTTGTTGCTTGAAAAGCAGAAGAGTTGGGGAAGATTTTGTATAGAAAACATTGTTTTCTGTAAAATGTTGGGAAAAGGGTCAAAACGGCAGTTGTTTGTGAAAGTTTAAAAAACACATGGTAGTGCATTTAGTAAAACTGCTGTAACCTACATTCCATACTGAATAAACCTTTTCCGCATTTGACAAGCAGAGAAGTAGAGGAAGTTTTAATCCAATATACTTTTGTCAAAATCTTTGGTTTAGTGGTTAAAATGATAGTTGTTTTGAATTTAATGTATCTGCTAACTTCTGACATTTTTTACCGAAGCCAGAAAAACAGGCGAAGGGTTACAAAAATAGCTCTAGTTACAGATTGGTAGCTCCGATTTGAAATCCGACTTGTTGCTTGAAAAGCAGAAGAGTTGGGGAAGATTTTATATAGAAAACATTGTTTTCTGTAAAATGTTGGGAAAAGGGTCAAAACGGCAGTTGTTTGTGAAAGTTTAAAAAACACATGGTAGTGCATTTAGTAAAACTACTGTAAAGTAAATTCCATACTGAATAAACCTTTTCCGCATTTGACAAGCAGAGAAGTAGAGGAAGTTTTAATCCAATATACTTTTGTCAAAATCTTTGGTTTAGTGGTTAAAATGATAGTGGTTTTGAATTGAATTAATCTGCTAACTTCTGACATGTTTTACCGAAGCCAGAAAAACAGGCGATGGGTTATGAAAATAGCTCTAGTTACAGATTGGTAGCCCCGATTTGAAATCCGACTTGTTGCTTGAAAAGCAGAAGAGTAGGGGAAGATTTTATATAGACAAAAATGTTTTCTGTAAAATGTTGGGAAAGGGGTCAAAACGGCAGTTGTTTGTGAAAGTTTAAAAAACACATGGTAGTGCATTTAGTAAAACTGCTGTAACCTAAATTCCATACTGAATAAACCTTTTCCGCATTTGACAAGCAGAGAAGTAGAGGAAGTTTTAATCCAATATACTTTTGTCAAAACCTTTGGTTTAGTGGTTAAAATGACAGTTGTTTTGAATTGAATGTAATCTGCTAACTTCTGACATTTTTTTCCGAAGCCAGAAAAACAGGCGAAGGGTTACAAAAATAGCTCTAGTTACAGATTGGTAGCCCCGATTTGAAATCCGACTTGTTGCTTGAAAAGCAGAAGAGTAGGGGAAGATTTTATATAGAAAACATTGTTTTCTGTAAAATGTTGGGAAAGGGGTCAAAACGGCAGTTGTTTGTGAAAGTTTAAAAAACACATGGTAGTGCATTTAGTAAAACTGCTGTAACATAAATTCCATACTGAATAAACCTTTTCCGCATTTGACAAGCAGAGAAGTAGAGGAAGTTTTAATCCAATATACTTTTGTCAAAATCTTTGGTTTAGTGGTTAAAATGATAGTTGTTTTGAATTTAATGTATCTGCTAACTTCTGACATTTTTTACCGAAGCCAGAAAAACAGGCGAAGGGTTACAAAAACAGCTCTAGTTACAGATTGGTAGCTTCGATTTGAAATCCGACTTGTTGCTTGAAAAGCAGAAGAGTAGGGGAAGATTTTATATAGAAAACATTGTTTTCTGTAAAATGTTGGGAAAGGGGTCAAAACGGCAGTTGTTTGTGAAAGTTTAAAAAACACATGGTAGTGCATTTAGTAAAACTGCTGTAACGTAAATTCCATACTGAATAAACCTTTTCCGCATTTGACAAGCAGAGAAGTAGAGGAAGTTTTAATCCAATATACTTTTGTCAAAATCTTTGGTTTAGTGGTTAAAATGATAGTTGTTTTGAATTTAATGTATCTGCTAACTTCTGACATTTTTTACCGAAGCCAGAAAAACAGGCGAAGGGTTACAAAAATAGCTCTAGTTACAGATTGGTAGCTCCGATTTGAAATCCGACTTGTTGCTTGAAAAGCAGAAGAGTTGGGGAAGATTTTATATAGAAAACATTGTTTTCTGTAAAATGTTGGGAAAAGGGTCAAAACGGCAGTTGTTTGTGAAAGTTTAAAAAACACATGGTAGTGCATTTAGTAAAACTGCTGTAACGTAAATTCCATACTGAATAAACCTTTTCCGCATTTGACAAGCAGAGAAGTAGAGGAAGTTTTAATCCAATATACTTTTGTCAAAATCTTTGGTTTAGTGGTTAAAATGATAGTTGTTTTGAATTTAATGTATCTGCTAACTTCTGACATGTTTTACCGAAGCCAGAAAAACAGGCGATGGGTTATGAAAATAGCTCTAGTTACAGATTGGTAGCCCCGATTTGAAATCCGACTTGTTGCTTGAAAAGCAGAAGAGTAGGGGAAGATTTTATATAGACAAAAATGTTTTCTGTAAAATGTTGGGAAAGGGGTCAAAACGGCAGTTGTTTGTGAAAGTTTAAAAAACACATGGTAGTGCATTTAGTAAAACTGCTGTAACGTAAATTCCATACTGAATAAACCTTTTCCGCATTTGACAAGCAGAGAAGTAGAGGAAGTTTTAATCCAATATACTTTTGTCAAAACCTTTGGTTTAGTGGTTAAAATGATAGTTGTTTTGAATTTAATGTATCTGCTAACTTCTGACATTTTTTTCCGAAGCCAGAAAAACAGGCGAGGGGTTACAAAAATAGCTCTAGTTACAGATTGGTAGCTTCGATTTGAAATCCGACTTGTTGCTTGAAAAGCAGAAGAGTAGGGGAAGATTTTATATAGAAAACATTGTTTTCTGTAAAATGTTGGGAAAGGGGTCAAAACGGCAGTTGTTTGTGAAAGTTTAAAAAACACATGGTAGTGCATTTAGTAAAACTGCTGTAACGTAAATTCCATACTGAATAAACCTTTTCCGCATTTGACAAGCAGAGAAGTAGAGGAAGTTTTAATCCAATATACTTTTGTCAAAATCTTTGGTTTAGTGGTTAAAATGATAGTTGTTTTGAATTTAATGTATCTGCTAACTTCTGACATTTTTTACCGAAGCCAGAAAAACAGGCGAAGGGTTACAAAAATAGCTCTAGTTACAGATTGGTAGCTCCGATTTGAAATCCGACTTGTTGCTTGAAAAGCAGAAGAGTTGGGGAAGATTTTATATAGAAAACATTGTTTTCTGTAAAATGTTGGGAAAAGGGTCAAAACGGCAGTTGTTTGTGAAAGTTTAAAAAACACATGGTAGTGCATTTAGTAAAACTGCTGTAACGTAAATTCCATACTGAATAAACCTTTTCCGCATTTGACAAGCAGAGAAGTAGAGGAAGTTTTAATCCAATATACTTTTGTCAAAATCTTTGGTTTAGTGGTTAAAATGATAGTGGTTTTGAATTGAATTAATCTGCTAACTTCTGACATGTTTTACCGAAGCCAGAAAAACAGGCGATGGGTTATGAAAATAGCTCTAGTTACAGATTGGTAGCCCCGATTTGAAATCCGACTTGTTGCTTGAAAAGCAGAAGAGTAGGGGAAGATTTTATATAGACAAAAATGTTTTCTGTAAAATGTTGGGAAAGGGGTCAAAACGGCAGTTGTTTGTGAAAGTTTAAAAAACACATGGTAGTGCATTTAGTAAAACTGCTGTAACGTAAATTCCATACTGAATAAACCTTTTCCGCATTTGACAAGCAGAGAAGTAGAGGAAGTTTTAATCCAATATACTTTTGTCAAAACCTTTGGTTTAGTGGTTAAAATGATAGTTGTTTTGAATTTAATGTATCTGCTAACTTCTGACATTTTTTTCCGAAGCCAGAAAAACAGGCGAGGGGTTACAAAAATAGCTCTAGTTACAGATTGGTAGCTTCGATTTGAAATCCGACTTGTTGCTTGAAAAGCAGAAGAGTAGGGGAAGATTTTATATAGAAAACATTGTTTTCTGTAAAATGTTGGGAAAGGGGTCAAAACGGCAGTTGTTTGTGAAAGTTAAAAAAACACATGGTAGTGCATTTAGTAAAACTGCTGTAACGTAAATTCCATACTGAATAAACCTTTTCCGCATTTGACAAGCAGAGAAGTAGAGGAAGTTTTAATCCAATATACTTTTGTCAAAATGTTTGGTTTAGTGGTTAAAATGATAGTTGTTTTGAATTTAATGTATCTGCTAACTTCTGACATGTTTTACCGAAGCCAGAAAAACAGGCGATGGGTTATGAAAATAGCTCTAGTTACAGATTGGTAGCCCCGATTTGAAATCCGACTTGTTGCTTGAAAAGCAGAAGAGTAGGGGAAGATTTTATATAGAAAACATTGTTTTCTGTAAAATGTTGGGAAAGGGGTCAAAACGGCAGTTGTTTGTGAAAGTTTAAAAAACACATGGTAGTGCATTTAGTAAAACTGCTGTAACGTAAATTCCATACTGAATAAACCTTTTCCGCATTTGACAAGCAGAGAAGTAGAGGAAGTTTTAATCCAATATACTTTTGTCAAAATCTTTGGTTTAGTGGTTAAAATGATAGTTGTTTTGAATTTAATGTATCTGCTAACTTCTGACATTTTTTACCGAAGCCAGAAAAACAGGCGAAGGGTTACAAAAATAGCTCTAGTTACAGATTGGTAGCTCCGATTTGAAATCCGACTTGTTGCTTGAAAAGCAGAAGAGTAGGGGAAGATTTTATATAGAAAACATTGTTTTCTGTAAAATGTTGGGAAAGGGGTCAAAACGGCAGTTGTTTGTGAAAGTTAAAAAAACACATGGTAGTGCATTTAGTAAAACTGCTGTAACGTAAATTCCATACTGAATAAACCTTTTCCGCATTTGACAAGCAGAGAAGTAGAGGAAGTTTTAATCCAATATACTTTTGTCAAAATCTTTGGTTTAGTGGTTAAAATGATAGTTGTTTTGAATTTAATGTATCTGCTAACTTCTGACATTTTTTACCGAAGCCAGAAAAACAGGCGAAGGGTTACAAAAATAGCTCTAGTTACAGATTGGTAGCTCCGATTTGAAATCCGACTTGTTGCTTGAAAAGCAGAAGAGTTGGGGAAGATTTTATATAGAAAACATTGTTTTCTGTAAAATGTTGGGAAAAGGGTCAAAACGGCAGTTGTTTGTGAAAGTTTAAAAAACACATGGTAGTGCATTTAGTAAAACTGCTGTAACGTAAATTCCATACTGAATAAACCTTTTCCGCATTTGACAAGCAGAGAAGTAGAGGAAGTTTTAATCCAATATACTTTTGTCAAAATCTTTGGTTTAGTGGTTAAAATGATAGTGGTTTTGAATTGAATTAATCTGCTAACTTCTGACATGTTTTACCGAAGCCAGAAAAACAGGCGATGGGTTATGAAAATAGCTCTAGTTACAGATTGGTAGCCCCGATTTGAAATCCGACTTGTTGCTTGAAAAGCAGAAGAGTAGGGGAAGATTTTATATAGACAAAAATGTTTTCTGTAAAATGTTGGGAAAGGGGTCAAAACGGCAGTTGTTTGTGAAAGTTTAAAAAACACATGGTAGTGCATTTAGTAAAACTGCTGTAACCTAAATTCCATACTGAATAAACCTTTTCCGCATTTGACAAGCAGAGAAGTAGAGGAAGTTTTAATCCAATATACTTTTGTCAAAACCTTTGGTTTAGTGGTTAAAATGATAGTTGTTTTGAATTTAATGTATCTGCTAACTTCTGACATTTTTTTCCGAAGCCAGAAAAACAGGCGAGGGGTTACAAAAATAGCTCTAGTTACAGATTGGTAGCTTCGATTTGAAATCCGACTTGTTGCTTGAAAAGCAGAAGAGTAGGGGAAGATTTTATATAGAAAACATTGTTTTCTGTAAAATGTTGGGAAAGGGGTCAAAACGGCAGTTGTTTGTGAAAGTTAAAAAAACACATGGTAGTGCATTTAGTAAAACTGCTGTAACGTAAGTTCCATACTGAATAAACCTTTTCCGCATTTGACAAGCAGAGAAGTAGAGGAAGTTTTAATCCAATATACTTTTGTCAAAATCTTTGGTTTAGTGGTTAAAATGATAGTTGTTTTGAATTTAATGTATCTGCTAACTTCTGACATTTTTTACCGAAGCCAGAAAAACAGGCGATGGGTTACAAAAATAGCTCTAGTTACAGATTGGTAGCCCCGATTTGAAATCCGACTTGTTGCTTGAAAAGCAGAAGAGTAGGGGAAGATTTTATATAGAAAACATTGTTTTCTGTAAAATGTTGGGAAAGGGGTCAAAACGGCAGTTGTTTGTGAAAGTTTAAAAAACACATGGTAGTGCATTTAGTAAAACTGCTGTAACGTAAATTCCATACTGAATAAACCTTTTCCGCATTTGACAAGCAGAGAAGTAGAGGAAGTTTTAATCCAATATACTTTTGTCAAAATCTTTGGTTTAGTGGTTAAAATGATAGTTGTTTTGAATTTAATGTATCTGCTAACTTCTGACATTTTTTACCGAAGCCAGAAAAACAGGCGAAGGGTTACAAAAATAGCTCTAGTTACAGATTGGTAGCTCCGATTTGAAATCCGACTTGTTGCTTGAAAAGCAGAAGAGTTGGGGAAGATTTTATATAGAAAACATTGTTTTCTGTAAAATGTTGGGAAAAGGGTCAAAACGGCAGTTGTTTGTGAAAGTTTAAAAAACACATGGTAGTGCATTTAGTAAAACTGCTGTAACGTAAATTCCATACTGAATAAACCTTTTCCGCATTTGACAAGCAGAGAAGTAGAGGAAGTTTTAATCCAATATACTTTTGTCAAAATCTTTGGTTTAGTGGTTAAAATGATAGTTGTTTTGAATTTAATGTAATCTGCTAACTTCTGACATGTTTTACCGAAGCCAGAAAAACAGGCGATGGGTTATGAAAATAGCTCTAGTTACAGATTGGTAGCCCCGATTTGAAATCCGACTTGTTGCTTGAAAAGCAGAAGAGTAGGGGAAGATTTTATATAGACAAAAATGTTTTCTGTAAAATGTTGGGAAAGGGGTCAAAACGGCAGTTGTTTGTGAAAGTTTAAAAAACACATGGTAGTGCATTTAGTAAAACTGCTGTAACGTAAATTCCATACTGAATAAACCTTTTCCGCATTTGACAAGCAGAGAAGTAGAGGAAGTTTTAATCCAATATACTTTTGTCAAAACCTTTGGTTTAGTGGTTAAAATGATAGTTGTTTTGAATTTAATGTATCTGCTAACTTCTGACATTTTTTTCCGAAGCCAGAAAAACAGGCGAGGGGTTACAAAAATAGCTCTAGTTACAGATTGGTAGCTTCGATTTGAAATCCGACTTGTTGCTTGAAAAGCAGAAGAGTAGGGGAAGATTTTATATAGAAAACATTGTTTTCTGTAAAATGTTGGGAAAGGGGTCAAAACGGCAGTTGTTTGTGAAAGTTTAAAAAACACATGGTAGTGCATTTAGTAAAACTGCTGTAACGTAAATTCCATACTGAATAAACCTTTTCCGCATTTGACAAGCAGAGAAGTAGAGGAAGTTTTAATCCAATATACTTTTGTCAAAATCTTTGGTTTAGTGGTTAAAATGATAGTGGTTTTGAATTGAATTAATCTGCTAACTTCTGACATGTTTTACCGAAGCCAGAAAAACAGGCGATGGGTTATGAAAATAGCTCTAGTTACAGATTGGTAGCCCCGATTTGAAATCCGACTTGTTGCTTGAAAAGCAGAAGAGTAGGGGAAGATTTTATATAGACAAAAATGTTTTCTGTAAAATGTTGGGAAAGGGGTCAAAACGGCAGTTGTTTGTGAAAGTTTAAAAAACACATGGTAGTGCATTTAGTAAAACTGCTGTAACGTAAATTCCATACTGAATAAACCTTTTCCGCATTTGACAAGCAGAGAAGTAGAGGAAGTTTTAATCCAATATACTTTTGTCAAAACCTTTGGTTTAGTGGTTAAAATGATAGTTGTTTTGAATTTAATGTATCTGCTAACTTCTGACATTTTTTTCCGAAGCCAGAAAAACAGGCGAGGGGTTACAAAAATAGCTCTAGTTACAGATTGGTAGCTTCGATTTGAAATCCGACTTGTTGCTTGAAAAGCAGAAGAGTAGGGGAAGATTTTATATAGAAAACATTGTTTTCTGTAAAATGTTGGGAAAGGGGTCAAAACGGCAGTTGTTTGTGAAAGTTTAAAAAACACATGGTAGTGCATTTAGTAAAACTGCTGTAACGTAAATTCCATACTGAATAAACCTTTTCCGCATTTGACAAGCAGAGAAGTAGAGGAAGTTTTAATCCAATATACTTTTGTCAAAATCTTTGGTTTAGTGGTTAAAATGATAGTTGTTTTGAATTTAATGTATCTGCTAACTTCTGACATTTTTTACCGAAGCCAGAAAAACAGGCGAAGGGTTACAAAAATAGCTCTAGTTACAGATTGGTAGCTCCGATTTGAAATCCGACTTGTTGCTTGAAAAGCAGAAGAGTTGGGGAAGATTTTATATAGAAAACATTGTTTTCTGTAAAATGTTGGGAAAAGGGTCAAAACGGCAGTTGTTTGTGAAAGTTTAAAAAACACATGGTAGTGCATTTAGTAAAACTGCTGTAACGTAAATTCCATACTGAATAAACCTTTTCCGCATTTGACAAGCAGAGAAGTAGAGGAAGTTTTAATCCAATATACTTTTGTCAAAATCTTTGGTTTAGTGGTTAAAATGATAGTGGTTTTGAATTGAATTAATCTGCTAACTTCTGACATGTTTTACCGAAGCCAGAAAAACAGGCGATGGGTTATGAAAATAGCTCTAGTTACAGATTGGTAGCCCCGATTTGAAATCCGACTTGTTGCTTGAAAAGCAGAAGAGTAGGGGAAGATTTTATATAGACAAAAATTTTTTTCTGTAAAATGTTGGGAAAGGGGTCAAAACGGCAGTTGTTTGTGAAAGTTTAAAAAACACATGGTAGTGCATTTAGTAAAACTGCTGTAACGTAAATTCCATACTGAATAAACCTTTTCCGCATTTGACAAGCAGAGAAGTAGAGGAAGTTTTAATCCAATATACTTTTGTCAAAACCTTTGGTTTAGTGGTTAAAATGATAGTTGTTTTGAATTTAATGTATCTGCTAACTTCTGACATTTTTTTCCGAAGCCAGAAAAACAGGCGAAGGGTTACAAAAATAGCTCTAGTTACAGATTGGTAGCTCCGATTTGAAATCCGACTTGTTGCTTGAAAAGCAGAAGAGTAGGGGAAGATTTTATATAGAAAACATTGTTTTCTGTAAAATGTTGGGAAAGGGGTCAAAACGGCAGTTGTTTGTGAAAGTTTAAAAAACACATGGTAGTGCATTTAGTAAAACTGCTGTAACGTAAATTCCATACTGAATAAACCTTTTCCGCATTTGACAAGCAGAGAAGTAGAGGAAGTTTTAATCCAATATACTTTTGTCAAAATCTTTGGTTTAGTGGTTAAAATGATAGTGGTTTTGAATTGAATTAATCTGCTAACTTCTGACATGTTTTACCGAAGCCAGAAAAACAGGCGATGGGTTACAAAAATAGCTCTAGTTACAGATTGGTAGCCCCGATTTGAAATCCGACTTGTTGCTTGAAAAGCAGAAGAGTAGGGGAAGATTTTATATAGACAAACATTGTTTTCTGTAAAATGTTGGGAAAGGGGTCAAAACGGCAGTTGTTTGTGAAAGTTTAAAAAACACATGGTAGTGCATTTAGTAAAACTGCTGTAACGTAAATTCCATACTGAATAAACCTTTTCCGCATTTGACAAGCAGAGAAGTAGAGGAAGTTTTAATCCAATATACTTTTGTCAAAATCTTTGGTTTAGTGGTTAAAATGATAGTTGTTTTGAATTTAATGTAATCTGCTAACTTCTGACATTTTTTACCGAAGCCAGAAAAACAGGCGAAGGGTTACAAAAATAGCTCTAGTTACAGATTGGTAGCCCCGATTTGAAATCCGACTTGTTGCTTGAAAAGCAGAAGAGTAGGGGAAGATTTTATATAGAAAACATTGTTTTCTGTAAAATGTTGGGAAAGGGGTCAAAACGGCAGTTGTTTGTGAAAGTTTAAAAAACACATGGTAGTGCATTTAGTAAAACTGCTGTAACGTAAATTCCATACTGAATAAACCTTTTCCGCATTTGACAAGCAGAGAAGTAGAGGAAGTTTTAATCCAATATACTTTTGTCAAAATCTTTGGTTTAGTGGTTAAAATGATAGTTGTTTTGAATTTAATGTATCTGCTAACTTCTGACATTTTTTACCGAAGCCAGAAAAACAGGCGAAGGGTTACAAAAATAGCTCTAGTTACAGATTGGTAGCCCCGATTTGAAATCCGACTTGTTGCTTGAAAAGCAGAAGAGTAGGGGAAGATTTTATATAGAAAACATTGTTTTCTGTAAAATGTTGGGAAAGGGGTCAAAACGGCAGTTGTTTGTGAAAGTTTAAAAAACACATGGTAGTGCATTTAGTAAAACTGCTGTAACGTAAGTTCCATACTGAATAAACCTTTTCCGCATTTGACAAGCAGAGAAGTAGAGGAAGTTTTAATCCAATATACTTTTGTCAAAATCTTTGGTTTAGTGGTTAAAATGATAGTTGTTTTGAATTTAATGTATCTGCTAACTTCTGACATTTTTTACCGAAGCCAGAAAAACAGGCGAAGGGTTACAAAAATAGCTCTAGTTACAGATTGGTAGCTCCGATTTGAAATCCGACTTGTTGCTTGAAAAGCAGAAGAGTAGGGGAAGATTTTATATAGAAAACATTGTTTTCTGTAAAATGTTGGGAAAAGGGTCAAAACGGCAGTTGTTTGTGAAAGTTTAAAAAACACATGGTAGTGCATTTAGTAAAACTGCTGTAACGTAAATTCCATACTGAATAAACCTTTTCCGCATTTGACAAGCAGAGAAGTAGAGGAAGTTTTAATCCAATATACTTTTGTCAAAATCTTTGGTTTAGTGGTTAAAATGATAGTGGTTTTGAATTGAATTAATCTGCTAACTTCTGACATGTTTTACCGAAGCCAGAAAAACAGGCGATGGGTTATGAAAATAGCTCTAGTTACAGATTGGTAGCCCCGATTTGAAATCCGACTTGTTGCTTGAAAAGCAGAAGAGTAGGGGAAGATTTTATATAGACAAAAATGTTTTCTGTAAAATGTTGGGAAAGGGGTCAAAACGGCAGTTGTTTGTGAAAGTTTAAAAAACACATGGTAGTGCATTTAGTAAAACTGCTGTAACGTAAATTCCATACTGAATAAACCTTTTCCGCATTTGACAAGCAGAGAAGTAGAGGAAGTTTTAATCCAATATACTTTTGTCAAAACCTTTGGTTTAGTGGTTAAAATGATAGTTGTTTTGAATTTAATGTATCTGCTAACTTCTGACATTTTTTTCCGAAGCCAGAAAAACAGGCGAGGGGTTACAAAAATAGCTCTAGTTACAGATTGGTAGCTTCGATTTGAAATCCGACTTGTTGCTTGAAAAGCAGAAGAGTAGGGGAAGATTTTATATAGAAAACATTGTTTTCTGTAAAATGTTGGGAAAGGGGTCAAAACGGCAGTTGTTTGTGAAAGTTTAAAAAACACATGGTAGTGCATTTAGTAAAACTGCTGTAACGTAAATTCCATACTGAATAAACCTTTTCCGCATTTGACAAGCAGAGAAGTAGAGGAAGTTTTAATCCAATATACTTTTGTCAAAATCTTTGGTTTAGTGGTTAAAATGATAGTTGTTTTGAATTTAATGTATCTGCTAACTTCTGACATTTTTTACCGAAGCCAGAAAAACAGGCGAGGGGTTACAAAAATAGCTCTAGTTACAGATTGGTAGCTTCGATTTGAAATCCGACTTGTTGCTTGAAAAGCAGAAGAGTAGGGGAAGATTTTATATAGAAAACATTGTTTTCTGTAAAATGTTGGGAAAGGGGTCAAAACGGCAGTTGTTTGTGAAAGTTTAAAAAACACATGGTAGTGCATTTAGTAAAACTGCTGTAACGTAAATTCCATACTGAATAAACCTTTTCCGCATTTGACAAGCAGAGAAGTAGAGGAAGTTTTAATCCAATATACTTTTGTCAAAACCTTTGGTTTAGTGGTTAAAATGATAGTTGTTTTGAATTTAATGTATCTGCTAACTTCTGACATTTTTTACCGAAGCCAGAAAAACAGGCGAAGGGTTACAAAAATAGCTCTAGTTACAGATTGGTAGCTCCGATTTGAAATCCGACTTGTTGCTTGAAAAGCAGAAGAGTAGGGGAAGATTTTATATAGAAAACATTGTTTTCTGTAAAATGTTGGGAAAAGGGTCAAAACGGCAGTTGTTTGTGAAAGTTTAAAAAACACATGGTAGTGCATTTAGTAAAACTGCTGTAACGTAAATTCCATACTGAATAAACCTTTTCCGCATTTGACAAGCAGAGAAGTAGAGGAAGTTTTAATCCAATATACTTTTGTCAAAATCTTTGGTTTAGTGGTTAAAATGATAGTGGTTTTGAATTGAATTAATCTGCTAACTTCTGACATGTTTTACCGAAGCCAGAAAAACAGGCGATGGGTTATGAAAATAGCTCTAGTTACAGATTGGTAGCCCCGATTTGAAATCCGACTTGTTGCTTGAAAAGCAGAAGAGTAGGGGAAGATTTTATATAGACAAAAATGTTTTCTGTAAAATGTTGGGAAAGGGGTCAAAACGGCAGTTGTTTGTGAAAGTTTAAAAAACACATGGTAGTGCATTTAGTAAAACTGCTGTAACGTAAATTCCATACTGAATAAACCTTTTCCGCATTTGACAAGCAGAGAAGTAGAGGAAGTTTTAATCCAATATACTTTTGTCAAAACCTTTGGTTTAGTGGTTAAAATGATAGTTGTTTTGAATTTAATGTATCTGCTAACTTCTGACATTTTTTTCCGAAGCCAGAAAAACAGGCGAAGGGTTACAAAAATAGCTCTAGTTACAGATTGGTAGCTCCGATTTGAAATCCGACTTGTTGCTTGAAAAGCAGAAGAGTAGGGGAAGATTTTATATAGAAAACATTGTTTTCTGTAAAATGTTGGGAAAGGGGTCAAAACGGCAGTTGTTTGTGAAAGTTTAAAAAACACATGGTAGTGCATTTAGTAAAACTGCTGTAACGTAAATTCCATACTGAATAAACCTTTTCCGCATTTGACAAGCAGAGAAGTAGAGGAAGTTTTAATCCAATATACTTTTGTCAAAATCTTTGGTTTAGTGGTTAAAATGATAGTGGTTTTGAATTGAATTAATCTGCTAACTTCTGACATGTTTTACCGAAGCCAGAAAAACAGGCGATGGGTTATGAAAATAGCTCTAGTTACAGATTGGTAGCCCCGATTTGAAATCCGACTTGTTGCTTGAAAAGCAGAAGAGTAGGGGAAGATTTTATATAGACAAAAATGTTTTCTGTAAAATGTTGGGAAAGGGGTCAAAACGGCAGTTGTTTGTGAAAGTTTAAAAAACACATGGTAGTGCATTTAGTAAAACTGCTGTAACGTAAATTCCATACTGAATAAACCTTTTCCGCATTTGACAAGCAGAGAAGTAGAGGAAGTTTTAATCCAATATACTTTTGTCAAAACCTTTGGTTTAGTGGTTAAAATGATAGTTGTTTTGAATTTAATGTATCTGCTAACTTCTGACATTTTTTTCCGAAGCCAGAAAAACAGGCGAGGGGTTACAAAAATAGCTCTAGTTACAGATTGGTAGCTTCGATTTGAAATCCGACTTGTTGCTTGAAAAGCAGAAGAGTAGGGGAAGATTTTATATAGAAAACATTGTTTTCTGTAAAATGTTGGGAAAGGGGTCAAAACGGCAGTTGTTTGTGAAAGTTTAAAAAACACATGGTAGTGCATTTAGTAAAACTGCTGTAACGTAAATTCCATACTGAATAAACCTTTTCCGCATTTGACAAGCAGAGAAGTAGAGGAAGTTTTAATCCAATATACTTTTGTCAAAATCTTTGGTTTAGTGGTTAAAATGATAGTTGTTTTGAATTTAATGTATCTGCTAACTTCTGACATTTTTTACCGAAGCCAGAAAAACAGGCGAAGGGTTACAAAAATAGCTCTAGTTACAGATTGGTAGCTCCGATTTGAAATCCGACTTGTTGCTTGAAAAGCAGAAGAGTAGGGGAAGATTTTATATAGAAAACATTGTTTTCTGTAAAATGTTGGGAAAGGGGTCAAAACGGCAGTTGTTTGTGAAAGTTTAAAAAACACATGGTAGTGCATTTAGTAAAACTGCTGTAACGTAAATTCCATACTGAATAAACCTTTTCCGCATTTGACAAGCAGAGAAGTAGAGGAAGTTTTAATCCAATATACTTTTGTCAAAATCTTTGGTTTAGTGGTTAAAATGATAGTTGTTTTGAATTGAATTAATCTGCTAACTTCTGACATGTTTTACCGAAGCCAGAAAAACAGGCGAAGGGTTACAAAAATAGCTCTAGTTACAGATTGGTAGCCCCGATTTGAAATCCGACTTGTTGCTTGAAAAGCAGAAGAGTAGGGGAAGATTTTATATAGAAAACATTGTTTTCTGTAAAATGTTGGGAAAGGGGTCAAAACGGCAGTTGTTTGTGAAAGTTTAAAAAACACATGGTAGTGCATTTAGTAAAACTGCTGTAACGTAAATTCCATACTGAATAAACCTTTTCCGCATTTGACAAGCAGAGAAGTAGAGGAAGTTTTAATCCAATATACTTTTGTCAAAATCTTTGGTTTAGTGGTTAAAATGATAGTGGTTTTGAATTGAATTAATCTGCTAACTTCTGACATGTTTTACCGAAGCCAGAAAAACAGGCGATGGGTTATGAAAATAGCTCTAGTTACAGATTGGTAGCCCCGATTTGAAATCCGACTTGTTGCTTGAAAAGCAGAAGAGTAGGGGAAGATTTTATATAGACAAAAATGTTTTCTGTAAAATGTTGGGAAAGGGGTCAAAACGGCAGTTGTTTGTGAAAGTTTAAAAAACACATGGTAGTGCATTTAGTAAAACTGCTGTAACGTAAATTCCATACTGAATAAACCTTTTCCGCATTTGACAAGCAGAGAAGTAGAGGAAGTTTTAATCCAATATACTTTTGTCAAAACCTTTGGTTTAGTGGTTAAAATGATAGTTGTTTTGAATTTAATGTATCTGCTAACTTCTGACATTTTTTTCCGAAGCCAGAAAAACAGGCGAGGGGTTACAAAAATAGCTCTAGTTACAGATTGGTAGCTTCGATTTGAAATCCGACTTGTTGCTTGAAAAGCAGAAGAGTAGGGGAAGATTTTATATAGAAAACATTGTTTTCTGTAAAATGTTGGGAAAGGGGTCAAAACGGCAGTTGTTTGTGAAAGTTTAAAAAACACATGGTAGTGCATTTAGTAAAACTGCTGTAACGTAAATTCCATACTGAATAAACCTTTTCCGCATTTGACAAGCAGAGAAGTAGAGGAAGTTTTAATCCAATATACTTTTGTCAAAATCTTTGGTTTAGTGGTTAAAATGATAGTTGTTTTGAATTTAATGTATCTGCTAACTTCTGACATTTTTTTCCGAAGCCAGAAAAACAGGCGAGGGGTTACAAAAATAGCTCTAGTTACAGATTGGTAGCTTCGATTTGAAATCCGACTTGTTGCTTGAAAAGCAGAAGAGTAGGGGAAGATTTTATATAGAAAACATTGTTTTCTGTAAAATGTTGGGAAAGGGGTCAAAACGGCAGTTGTTTGTGAAAGTTTAAAAAACACATGGTAGTGCATTTAGTAAAACTGCTGTAACGTAAATTCCATACTGAATAAACCTTTTCCGCATTTGACAAGCAGAGAAGTAGAGGAAGTTTTAATCCAATATACTTTTGTCAAAATCTTTGGTTTAGTGGTTAAAATGATAGTTGTTTTGAATTTAATGTATCTGCTAACTTCTGACATTTTTTACCGAAGCCAGAAAAACAGGCGAAGGGTTACAAAAATAGCTCTAGTTACAGATTGGTAGCTCCGATTTGAAATCCGACTTGTTGCTTGAAAAGCAGAAGAGTAGGGGAAGATTTTATATAGAAAACATTGTTTTCTGTAAAATGTTGGGAAAAGGGTCAAAACGGCAGTTGTTTGTGAAAGTTTAAAAAACACATGGTAGTGCATTTAGTAAAACTGCTGTAACGTAAATTCCATACTGAATAAACCTTTTCCGCATTTGACAAGCAGAGAAGTAGAGGAAGTTTTAATCCAATATACTTTTGTCAAAATCTTTGGTTTAGTGGTTAAAATGATAGTTGTTTTGAATTTAATGTATCTGCTAACTTCTGACATTTTTTACCGAAGCCAGAAAAACAGGCGAGGGGTTACAAAAATAGCTCTAGTTACAGATTGGTAGCTCCGATTTGAAATCCGACTTGTTGCTTGAAAAGCAGAAGAGTAGGGGAAGATTTTATATAGAAAACATTGTTTTCTGTAAAATGTTGGGAAAGGGGTCAAAACGGCAGTTGTTTGTGAAAGTTTAAAAAACACATGGTAGTGCATTTAGTAAAACTGCTGTAACGTAAATTCCATACTGAATAAACCTTTTCCGCATTTGACAAGCAGAGAAGTAGAGGAAGTTTTAATCCAATATACTTTTGTCAAAATCTTTGGTTTAGTGGTTAAAATGATAGTTGTTTTGAATTTAATGTATCTGCTAACTTCTGACATTTTTTACCGAAGCCAGAAAAACAGGCGAAGGGTTACAAAAATAGCTCTAGTTACAGATTGGTAGCTCCGATTTGAAATCCGACTTGTTGCTTGAAAAGCAGAAGAGTAGGGGAAGATTTTATATAGAAAACATTGTTTTCTGTAAAATGTTGGGAAAGGGGTCAAAACGGCAGTTGTTTGTGAAAGTTTAAAAAACACATGGTAGTGCATTTAGTAAAACTGCTGTAACGTAAATTCCATACTGAATAAACCTTTTCCGCATTTGACAAGCAGAGAAGTAGAGGAAGTTTTAATCCAATATACTTTTGTCAAAATCTTTGGTTTAGTGGTTAAAATGATAGTGGTTTTGAATTGAATTAATCTGCTAACTTCTGACATGTTTTACCGAAGCCAGAAAAACAGGCGATGGGTTATGAAAATAGCTCTAGTTACAGATTGGTAGCCCCGATTTGAAATCCGACTTGTTGCTTGAAAAGCAGAAGAGTAGGGGAAGATTTTATATAGACAAAAATGTTTTCTGTAAAATGTTGGGAAAGGGGTCAAAACGGCAGTTGTTTGTGAAAGTTTAAAAAACACATGGTAGTGCATTTAGTAAAACTGCTGTAACGTAAATTCCATACTGAATAAACCTTTTCCGCATTTGACAAGCAGAGAAGTAGAGGAAGTTTTAACCCAATATACTTTTGTCAAAACCTTTGGTTTAGTGGTTAAAATGATAGTTGTTTTGAATTTAATGTATCTGCTAACTTCTGACATTTTTTTCCGAAGCCAGAAAAACAGGCGAGGGGTTACAAAAATAGCTCTAGTTACAGATTGGTAGCTTCGATTTGAAATCCGACTTGTTGCTTGAAAAGCAGAAGAGTAGGGGAAGATTTTATATAGAAAACATTGTTTTCTGTAAAATGTTGGGAAAGGGGTCAAAACGGCAGTTGTTTGTGAAAGTTTAAAAAACACATGGTAGTGCATTTAGTAAAACTGCTGTAACGTAAATTCCATACTGAATAAACCTTTTCCGCATTTGACAAGCAGAGAAGTAGAGGAAGTTTTAATCCAATATACTTTTGTCAAAACCTTTGGTTTAGTGGTTAAAATGATAGTTGTTTTGAATTTAATGTATCTGCTAACTTCTGACATTTTTTACCGAAGCCAGAAAAACAGGCGAGGGGTTACAAAAATAGCTCTAGTTACAGATTGGTAGCTCCGATTTGAAATCCGACTTGTTGCTTGAAAAGCAGAAGAGTAGGGGAAGATTTTATATAGAAAACATTGTTTTCTGTAAAATGTTGGGAAAGGGGTCAAAACGGCAGTTGTTTGTGAAAGTTTAAAAAACACATGGTAGTGCATTTAGTAAAACTGCTGTAACGTAAATTCCATACTGAATAAACCTTTTCCGCATTTGACAAGCAGAGAAGTAGAGGAAGTTTTAATCCAATATACTTTTGTCAAAATCTTTGGTTTAGTGGTTAAAATGATAGTGGTTTTGAATTGAATTAATCTGCTAACTTCTGACATGTTTTACCGAAGCCAGAAAAACAGGCGATGGGTTATGAAAATAGCTCTAGTTACAGATTGGTAGCCCCGATTTGAAATCCGACTTGTTGCTTGAAAAGCAGAAGAGTAGGGGAAGATTTTATATAGACAAAAATGTTTTCTGTAAAATGTTGGGAAAGGGGTCAAAACGGCAGTTGTTTGTGAAAGTTTAAAAAACACATGGTAGTGCATTTAGTAAAACTGCTGTAACGTAAATTCCATACTGAATAAACCTTTTCCGCATTTGACAAGCAGAGAAGTAGAGGAAGTTTTAATCCAATATACTTTTGTCAAAACCTTTGGTTTAGTGGTTAAAATGATAGTTGTTTTGAATTTAATGTATCTGCTAACTTCTGACATTTTTTACCGAAGCCAGAAAAACAGGCGAGGGGTTACAAAAATAGCTCTAGTTACAGATTGGTAGCTCCGATTTGAAATCCGACTTGTTGCTTGAAAAGCAGAAGAGTAGGGGAAGATTTTATATAGAAAACATTGTTTTCTGTAAAATGTTGGGAAAGGGGTCAAAACGGCAGTTGTTTGTGAAAGTTTAAAAAACACATGGTAGTGCATTTAGTAAAACTGCTGTAACGTAAATTCCATACTGAATAAACCTTTTCCGCATTTGACAAGCAGAGAAGTAGAGGAAGTTTTAATCCAATATACTTTTGTCAAAATCTTTGGTTT
Source organism: Salvelinus fontinalis (assembly GCF_029448725.1). NCBI lineage: Eukaryota > Metazoa > Chordata > Actinopteri > Salmoniformes > Salmonidae > Salvelinus > Salvelinus fontinalis. The sequence goes on along the minus strand of NW_026600403.1, from coordinate 110,011 downwards.
AGTGGTTAAAATGATAGTGGTTTTGAATTGAATTAATCTGCTAACTTCTGACATGTTTTACCGAAGCCAGAAAAACAGGCGATGGGTTATGAAAATAGCTCTAGTTACAGATTGGTAGCCCCGATTTGAAATCCGACTTGTTGCTTGAAAAGCAGAAGAGTAGGGGAAGATTTTATATAGACAAAAATGTTTTCTGTAAAATGTTGGGAAAGGGGTCAAAACGGCAGTTGTTTGTGAAAGTTTAAAAAACACATGGTAGTGCATTTAGTAAAACTGCTGTAACGTAAATTCCATACTGAATAAACCTTTTCCGCATTTGACAAGCAGAGAAGTAGAGGAAGTTTTAATCCAATATACTTTTGTCAAAACCTTTGGTTTAGTGGTTAAAATGATAGTTGTTTTGAATTTAATGTATCTGCTAACTTCTGACATTTTTTTCCGAAGCCAGAAAAACAGGCGAGGGGTTACAAAAATAGCTCTAGTTACAGATTGGTAGCTTCGATTTGAAATCCGACTTGTTGCTTGAAAAGCAGAAGAGTAGGGGAAGATTTTATATAGAAAACATTGTTTTCTGTAAAATGTTGGGAAAGGGGTCAAAACGGCAGTTGTTTGTGAAAGTTTAAAAAACACATGGTAGTGCATTTAGTAAAACTGCTGTAACGTAAATTCCATACTGAATAAACCTTTTCCGCATTTGACAAGCAGAGAAGTAGAGGAAGTTTTAATCCAATATACTTTTGTCAAAACCTTTGGTTTAGTGGTTAAAATGATAGTTGTTTTGAATTTAATGTATCTGCTAACTTCTGACATTTTTTACCGAAGCCAGAAAAACAGGCGAGGGGTTACAAAAATAGCTCTAGTTACAGATTGGTAGCTTCGATTTGAAATCCGACTTGTTGCTTGAAAAGCAGAAGAGTAGGGGAAGATTTTATATAGAAAACATTGTTTTCTGTAAAATGTTGGGAAAGGGGTCAAAACGGCAGTTGTTTGTGAAAGTTTAAAAAACACATGGTAGTGCATTTAGTAAAACTGCTGTAACGTAAATTCCATACTGAATAAACCTTTTCCGCATTTGACAAGCAGAGAAGTAGAGGAAGTTTTAATCCAATATACTTTTGTCAAAATCTTTGGTTTAGTGGTTAAAATGATAGTTGTTTTGAATTTAATGTATCTGCTAACTTCTGACATTTTTTACCGAAGCCAGAAAAACAGGCGAAGGGTTACAAAAATAGCTCTAGTTACAGATTGGTAGCCCCGATTTGAAATCCGACTTGTTGCTTGAAAAGCAGAAGAGTAGGGGAAGATTTTATATAGAAAACATTGTTTTCTGTAAAATGTTGGGAAAAGGGTCAAAACGGCAGTTGTTTGTGAAAGTTTAAAAAACACATGGTAGTGCATTTAGTAAAACTGCTGTAACGTAAATTCCATACTGAATAAACCTTTTCCGCATTTGACAAGCAGAGAAGTAGAGGAAGTTTTAATCCAATATACTTTTGTCAAAATGTTTGGTTTAGTGGTTAAAATGATAGTTGTTTTGAATTTAATGTATCTGCTAACTTCTGACATTTTTTACCGAAGCCAGAAAAACAGGCGAAGGGTTACAAAAATAGCTCTAGTTACAGATTGGTAGCTCCGATTTGAAATCCGACTTGTTGCTTGAAAAGCAGAAGAGTAGGGGAAGATTTTATATAGAAAACATTGTTTTCTGTAAAATGTTGGGAAAAGGGTCAAAACGGCAGTTGTTTGTGAAAGTTTAAAAAACACATGGTAGTGCATTTAGTAAAACTGCTGTAACGTAAATTCCATACTGAATAAACCTTTTCCGCATTTGACAAGCAGAGAAGTAGAGGAAGTTTTAATCCAATATACTTTTGTCAAAATCTTTGGTTTAGTGGTTAAAATGATAGTGGTTTTGAATTGAATTAATCTGCTAACTTCTGACATGTTTTACCGAAGCCAGAAAAACAGGCGATGGGTTATGAAAATAGCTCTAGTTACAGATTGGTAGCCCCGATTTGAAATCCGACTTGTTGCTTGAAAAGCAGAAGAGTAGGGGAAGATTTTATATAGACAAAAATGTTTTCTGTAAAATGTTGGGAAAGGGGTCAAAACGGCAGTTGTTTGTGAAAGTTTAAAAAACACATGGTAGTGCATTTAGTAAAACTGCTGTAACGTAAATTCCATACTGAATAAACCTTTTCCGCATTTGACAAGCAGAGAAGTAGAGGAAGTTTTAACCCAATATACTTTTGTCAAAACCTTTGGTTTAGTGGTTAAAATGATAGTTGTTTTGAATTTAATGTATCTGCTAACTTCTGACATTTTTTTCCGAAGCCAGAAAAACAGGCGAGGGGTTACAAAAATAGCTCTAGTTACAGATTGGTAGCTTCGATTTGAAATCCGACTTGTTGCTTGAAAAGCAGAAGAGTAGGGGAAGATTTTATATAGAAAACATTGTTTTCTGTAAAATGTTGGGAAAGGGGTCAAAACGGCAGTTGTTTGTGAAAGTTTAAAAAACACATGGTAGTGCATTTAGTAAAACTGCTGTAACGTAAATTCCATACTGAATAAACCTTTTCCGCATTTGACAAGCAGAGAAGTAGAGGAAGTTTTAATCCAATATACTTTTGTCAAAACCTTTGGTTTAGTGGTTAAAATGATAGTTGTTTTGAATTTAATGTATCTGCTAACTTCTGACATTTTTTTCCGAAGCCAGAAAAACAGGCGAGGGGTTACAAAAATAGCTCTAGTTACAGATTGGTAGCTTCGATTTGAAATCCGACTTGTTGCTTGAAAAGCAGAAGAGTAGGGGAAGATTTTATATAGAAAACATTGTTTTCTGTAAAATGTTGGGAAAGGGGTCAAAACGGCAGTTGTTTGTGAAAGTTTAAAAAACACATGGTAGTGCATTTAGTAAAACTGCTGTAACGTAAATTCCATACTGAATAAACCTTTTCCGCATTTGACAAGCAGAGAAGTAGAGGAAGTTTTAATCCAATATACTTTTGTCAAAATCTTTGGTTTAGTGGTTAAAATGATAGTGGTTTTGAATTGAATTAATCTGCTAACTTCTGACATGTTTTACCGAAGCCAGAAAAACAGGCGATGGGTTATGAAAATAGCTCTAGTTACAGATTGGTAGCCCCGATTTGAAATCCGACTTGTTGCTTGAAAAGCAGAAGAGTAGGGGAAGATTTTATATAGACAAAAATGTTTTCTGTAAAATGTTGGGAAAGGGGTCAAAACGGCAGTTGTTTGTGAAAGTTTAAAAAACACATGGTAGTGCATTTAGTAAAACTGCTGTAACGTAAATTCCATACTGAATAAACCTTTTCCGCATTTGACAAGCAGAGAAGTAGAGGAAGTTTTAACCCAATATACTTTTGTCAAAACCTTTGGTTTAGTGGTTAAAATGATAGTTGTTTTGAATTTAATGTATCTGCTAACTTCTGACATTTTTTTCCGAAGCCAGAAAAACAGGCGAGGGGTTACAAAAATAGCTCTAGTTACAGATTGGTAGCTTCGATTTGAAATCCGACTTGTTGCTTGAAAAGCAGAAGAGTAGGGGAAGATTTTATATAGAAAACATTGTTTTCTGTAAAATGTTGGGAAAGGGGTCAAAACGGCAGTTGTTTGTGAAAGTTTAAAAAACACATGGTAGTGCATTTAGTAAAACTGCTGTAACGTAAATTCCATACTGAATAAACCTTTTCCGCATTTGACAAGCAGAGAAGTAGAGGAAGTTTTAATCCAATATACTTTTGTCAAAACCTTTGGTTTAGTGGTTAAAATGATAGTTGTTTTGAATTTAATGTATCTGCTAACTTCTGACATTTTTTTCCGAAGCCAGAAAAACAGGCGAGGGGTTACAAAAATAGCTCTAGTTACAGATTGGTAGCTTCGATTTGAAATCCGACTTGTTGCTTGAAAAGCAGAAGAGTAGGGGAAGATTTTATATAGAAAACATTGTTTTCTGTAAAATGTTGGGAAAGGGGTCAAAACGGCAGTTGTTTGTGAAAGTTTAAAAAACACATGGTAGTGCATTTAGTAAAACTGCTGTAACGTAAATTCCATACTGAATAAACCTTTTCCGCATTTGACAAGCAGAGAAGTAGAGGAAGTTTTAATCCAATATACTTTTGTCAAAATCTTTGGTTTAGTGGTTAAAATGATAGTTGTTTTGAATTTAATGTATCTGCTAACTTCTGACATTTTTTACCGAAGCCAGAAAAACAGGCGAAGGGTTACAAAAATAGCTCTAGTTACAGATTGGTAGCTCCGATTTGAAATCCGACTTGTTGCTTGAAAAGCAGAAGAGTTGGGGAAGATTTTATATAGAAAACATTGTTTTCTGTAAAATGTTGGGAAAAGGGTCAAAACGGCAGTTGTTTGTGAAAGTTTAAAAAACACATGGTAGTGCATTTAGTAAAACTGCTGTAACGTAAATTCCATACTGAATAAACCTTTTCCGCATTTGACAAGCAGAGAAGTAGAGGAAGTTTTAATCCAATATACTTTTGTCAAAATCTTTGGTTTAGTGGTTAAAATGATAGTGGTTTTGAATTGAATTAATCTGCTAACTTCTGACATGTTTTACCGAAGCCAGAAAAACAGGCGATGGGTTATGAAAATAGCTCTAGTTACAGATTGGTAGCCCCGATTTGAAATCCGACTTGTTGCTTGAAAAGCAGAAGAGTAGGGGAAGATTTTATATAGACAAAAATGTTTTCTGTAAAATGTTGGGAAAGGGGTCAAAACGGCAGTTGTTTGTGAAAGTTTAAAAAACACATGGTAGTGCATTTAGTAAAACTGCTGTAACGTAAATTCCATACTGAATAAACCTTTTCCGCATTTGACAAGCAGAGAAGTAGAGGAAGTTTTAATCCAATATACTTTTGTCAAAACCTTTGGTTTAGTGGTTAACCTGTTGGGGATGGGGGCGCTGTTTAGACTATTTATGCTAATGTGGCTAATTTTTTAAACGGCTTCCCACAAAATCCTTGATCGTACAATATGCATATTATTATTATTATTGGATAGAAAACAGTCTATAGTTTCTATAGGAGTTGAAATTTTGTCTCTAAGTGGAACAGAGCCCATTCTACAGCAATTTCCCTGACATGGAGTCAGATTTGAGAAACGTTGGCCACTTTTCTGAAGTCATTTAAACGGGCACTGTCGTTGCTATGACTATACGGACACTTCTTACGTCTTCCCCTGGATGCCTTTACGTGATGACGATTCCAACGGGCTCGATTGCTCGTTCACAGGCCCTACAAATGAAAAAAACCTTTAGCTAGCAAGTCTTTTCTTGCTGCGTAACGCGCGTGGAAGACACCGACCCTCTCCTGTTCCAAGCGTTAGTTTAGCCTGTTATATTTCTCCGGTCATCTTTTCACTCGTTATAGGAGTTACAAACATCACAAAGTAGTTAATTTAAAGCGTTTTATAGCAATTTATATCCGTTTAGTGCGATTTTGGGACATTTATTTTTGCAACGATGTGAAAAGTTGGTCACGCTTTTCAGTTCATCCCGAACGTAGTTGACATTTCCACATGGCAAGAGGACAGCTTTCCACCAAAAGACGATTTCTCCCAAGAAAGGATCCTTTGCCCAAGATACTGATGGAAGAACAGCTCAAGGTAGGACATTTTTATTATGATAAATCGTGTTTCTGTCGAAACATTTTAGTGGCTTAGGACGCCATGTTTTTTGACGTAGCTTCGCTTGGCGCAAACTGTATTGAAAAGTAAGGATAAATTAAAAAATGTAATAACGCAATTGTATTAAGAATTAAATTGTCTATCAATCCCTGTCCACCCTATATTTTTTAGTCACGTTTATGAGTATTTATGTATAAGAGTAGATCACTGTCTAAGTGGCGCAAGGACGTTTTCTTTACCAGCTTGTCTACATTTCACATTGTCTAACCATGATTTTGGTGGCTAAATATAAACATTTTCGATCAAACTGTATATGCATGTTGTAATGTGATGTTACAGGAGTGTCATCGGAAGAATTCTGAGAAGGTTAGTGAAAAAATTAATATCTTTTGGCGATGTTGACTTTTATCGCTCACTTTGGCTAGAATCAATGCTGGGCTGCTAATTGCTATGTGCTAAGCTAATATAACGATTTATTGTGTTTTCGCTGTAAGACACTTAGAAAATCTGAAATATTGTCTGTATTCACAGGATCTGTGTCTTTCGATTCGTGTATGCTGTGTATTTTTACGAAATGTTTGATGATTAGTAGTTAGGTAAACACGTTGCTCATTGTAATTATTCTAGTCCATTTGTGATGGTGGGTGCAATTGTAAACTATGCCATATACCTGAAATATGCACTTTTTTCTAACAAAACCTATCCCATACCATAAATATGTTATCAGACTGTCATCTAATGAGTTTTTTTGTTGGTTAGGGGCTATAAATATCTTAGTTTAGCCGAATTGGTGATGGCTACTGGTGTTGGTGGACAAATAAAAGATGGTGGAATATGCTAATGTGTTTTTAGGTAATAGATGTACATCTTTACATATTGTGTCTTCCCTGTAAAACATTTTAAAAATCGGAAATGTTGACTGGATTCATAAGATCTGTGTCTTTCATTAGCTGTATTGGACTTTAATGTGTGAAAGTTAAATATTTTAAAAAATATTTTTTTTGAATTTCGCGGCACTGGTTTTTCAGTGGGGGGGGGGGGGGAGTGCCGCTAGCGCCACGCTGATCCTAGACAGGTTAAAATGATAGTTGTTTTGAATTTAATGTATCTGCTAACTTCTGACATTTTTTTCCGAAGCCAGAAAAACAGGCGAGGGGTTACAAAAATAGCTCTAGTTACAGATTGGTAGCTTCGATTTGAAATCCGACTTGTTGCTTGAAAAGCAGTAGAGTAGGGGAAGATTTTATATAGAAAACATTGTTTTCTGTAAAATGTTGGGAAAGGGGTCAAAACGGCAGTTGTTTGTGAAAGTTTAAAAAACACATGGTAGTGCATTTAGTAAAACTGCTGTAACGTAAATTCCATACTGAATAAACCTTTTCCGCATTTGACAAGCAGAGAAGTAGAGGAAGTTTTAATCCAATATACTTTTGTCAAAATCTTTGGTTTAGTGGTTAAAATGATAGTGGTTTTGAATTGAATTAATCTGCTAACTTCTGACATGTTTTACCGAAGCCAGAAAAACAGGCGATGGGTTATGAAAATAGCTCTAGTTACAGATTGGTAGCCCCGATTTGAAATCCGACTTGTTGCTTGAAAAGCAGAAGAGTAGGGGAAGATTTTATATAGACAAAAATGTTTTCTGTAAAATGTTGGGAAAGGGGTCAAAACGGCAGTTGTTTGTGAAAGTTTAAAAAACACATGGTAGTGCATTTAGTAAAACTGCTGTAACGTAAATTCCATACTGAATAAACCTTTTCCGCATTTGACAAGCAGAGAAGTAGAGGAAGTTTTAATCCAATATACTTTTGTCAAAACCTTTGGTTTAGTGGTTAAAATGATAGTTGTTTTGAATTTAATGTATCTGCTAACTTCTGACATTTTTTTCCGAAGCCAGAAAAACAGGCGAGGGGTTACAAAAATAGCTCTAGTTACAGATTGGTAGCTTCGATTTGAAATCCGACTTGTTGCTTGAAAAGCAGAAGAGTAGGGGAAGATTTTATATAGAAAACATTGTTTTCTGTAAAATGTTGGGAAAGGGGTCAAAACGGCAGTTGTTTGTGAAAGTTTAAAAAACACATGGTAGTGCATTTAGTAAAACTGCTGTAACGTAAATTCCATACTGAATAAACCTTTTCCGCATTTGACAAGCAGAGAAGTAGAGGAAGTTTTAATCCAATATACTTTTGTCAAAATCTTTGGTTTAGTGGTTAAAATGATAGTTGTTTTGAATTTAATGTATCTGCTAACTTCTGACATTTTTTACCGAAGCCAGAAAAACAGGCGAAGGGTTACAAAAATAGCTCTAGTTACAGATTGGTAGCTCCGATTTGAAATCCGACTTGTTGCTTGAAAAGCAGAAGAGTTGGGGAAGATTTTATATAGAAAACATTGTTTTCTGTAAAATGTTGGGAAAAGGGTCAAAACGGCAGTTGTTTGTGAAAGTTTAAAAAACACATGGTAGTGCATTTAGTAAAACTGCTGTAACGTAAATTCCATACTGAATAAACCTTTTCCGCATTTGACAAGCAGAGAAGTAGAGGAAGTTTTAATCCAATATACTTTTGTCAAAATCTTTGGTTTAGTGGTTAAAATGATAGTGGTTTTGAATTGAATTAATCTGCTAACTTCTGACATGTTTTACCGAAGCCAGAAAAACAGGCGATGGGTTATGAAAATAGCTCTAGTTACAGATTGGTAGCCCCGATTTGAAATCCGACTTGTTGCTTGAAAAGCAGAAGAGTAGGGGAAGATTTTATATAGACAAAAATGTTTTCTGTAAAATGTTGGGAAAGGGGTCAAAACGGCAGTTGTTTGTGAAAGTTTAAAAAACACATGGTAGTGCATTTAGTAAAACTGCTGTAACGTAAATTCCATACTGAATAAACCTTTTCCGCATTTGACAAGCAGAGAAGTAGAGGAAGTTTTAATCCAATATACTTTTGTCAAAACCTTTGGTTTAGTGGTTAAAATGATAGTTGTTTTGAATTTAATGTATCTGCTAACTTCTGACATTTTTTTCCGAAGCCAGAAAAACAGGCGAGGGGTTACAAAAATAGCTCTAGTTACAGATTGGTAGCTTCGATTTGAAATCCGACTTGTTGCTTGAAAAGCAGAAGAGTAGGGGAAGATTTTATATAGAAAACATTGTTTTCTGTAAAATGTTGGGAAAGGGGTCAAAACGGCAGTTGTTTGTGAAAGTTTAAAAAACACATGGTAGTGCATTTAGTAAAACTGCTGTAACGTAAATTCCATACTGAATAAACCTTTTCCGCATTTGACAAGCAGAGAAGTAGAGGAAGTTTTAATCCAATATACTTTTGTCAAAATCTTTGGTTTAGTGGTTAAAATGATAGTTGTTTTGAATTTAATGTATCTGCTAACTTCTGACATTTTTTACCGAAGCCAGAAAAACAGGCGAAGGGTTACAAAAATAGCTCTAGTTACAGATTGGTAGCTCCGATTTGAAATCCGACTTGTTGCTTGAAAAGCAGAAGAGTTGGGGAAGATTTTATATAGAAAACATTGTTTTCTGTAAAATGTTGGGAAAAGGGTCAAAACGGCAGTTGTTTGTGAAAGTTTAAAAAACACATGGTAGTGCATTTAGTAAAACTGCTGTAACGTAAATTCCATACTGAATAAACCTTTTCCGCATTTGACAAGCAGAGAAGTAGAGGAAGTTTTAATCCAATATACTTTTGTCAAAATCTTTGGTTTAGTGGTTAAAATGATAGTGGTTTTGAATTGAATTAATCTGCTAACTTCTGACATGTTTTACCGAAGCCAGAAAAACAGGCGATGGGTTATGAAAATAGCTCTAGTTACAGATTGGTAGCCCCGATTTGAAATCCGACTTGTTGCTTGAAAAGCAGAAGAGTAGGGGAAGATTTTATATAGACAAAAATGTTTTCTGTAAAATGTTGGGAAAGGGGTCAAAACGGCAGTTGTTTGTGAAAGTTTAAAAAACACATGGTAGTGCATTTAGTAAAACTGCTGTAACGTAAATTCCATACTGAATAAACCTTTTCCGCATTTGACAAGCAGAGAAGTAGAGGAAGTTTTAATCCAATATACTTTTGTCAAAACCTTTGGTTTAGTGGTTAAAATGATAGTTGTTTTGAATTTAATGTATCTGCTAACTTCTGACATTTTTTTCCGAAGCCAGAAAAACAGGCGAGGGGTTACAAAAATAGCTCTAGTTACAGATTGGTAGCTTCGATTTGAAATCCGACTTGTTGCTTGAAAAGCAGAAGAGTAGGGGAAGATTTTATATAGAAAACATTGTTTTCTGTAAAATGTTGGGAAAGGGGTCAAAACGGCAGTTGTTTGTGAAAGTTTAAAAAACACATGGTAGTGCATTTAGTAAAACTGCTGTAACGTAAATTCCATACTGAATAAACCTTTTCCGCATTTGACAAGCAGAGAAGTAGAGGAAGTTTTAATCCAATATACTTTTGTCAAAATCTTTGGTTTAGTGGTTAAAATGATAGTGGTTTTGAATTGAATTAATCTGCTAACTTCTGACATGTTTTACCGAAGCCAGAAAAACAGGCGATGGGTTATGAAAATAGCTCTAGTTACAGATTGGTAGCCCCGATTTGAAATCCGACTTGTTGCTTGAAAAGCAGAAGAGTTGGGGAAGATTTTATATAGAAAACATTGTTTTCTGTAAAATGTTGGGAAAAGGGTCAAAACGGCAGTTGTTTGTGAAAGTTTAAAAAACACATGGTAGTGCATTTAGTAAAACTGCTGTAACGTAAATTCCATACTGAATAAACCTTTTCCGCATTTGACAAGCAGAGAAGTAGAGGAAGTTTTAATCCAATATACTTTTGTCAAAATCTTTGGTTTAGTGGTTAAAATGATAGTGGTTTTGAATTGAATTAATCTGCTAACTTCTGACATGTTTTACCGAAGCCAGAAAAACAGGCGATGGGTTATGAAAATAGCTCTAGTTACAGATTGGTAGCCCCGATTTGAAATCCGACTTGTTGCTTGAAAAGCAGAAGAGTAGGGGAAGATTTTATATAGACAAAAATGTTTTCTGTAAAATGTTGGGAAAGGGGTCAAAACGGCAGTTGTTTGTGAAAGTTTAAAAAACACATGGTAGTGCATTTAGTAAAACTGCTGTAACCTAAATTCCATACTGAATAAACCTTTTCCGCATTTGACAAGCAGAGAAGTAGAGGAAGTTTTAATCCAATATACTTTTGTCAAAACCTTTGGTTTAGTGGTTAAAATGATAGTTGTTTTGAATTTAATGTATCTGCTAACTTCTGACATTTTTTTCCGAAGCCAGAAAAACAGGCGAGGGGTTACAAAAATAGCTCTAGTTACAGATTGGTAGCTTCGATTTGAAATCCGACTTGTTGCTTGAAAAGCAGAAGAGTAGGGGAAGATTTTATATAGAAAACATTGTTTTCTGTAAAATGTTGGGAAAGGGGTCAAAACGGCAGTTGTTTGTGAAAGTTAAAAAAACACATGGTAGTGCATTTATGAAAAACTGCTGTAACGTAAGTTCCATACTGAATAAACCTTTTCCGCATTTGACAAGCAGAGAAGTAGAGGAAGTTTTAATCCAATATACTTTTGTCAAAATCTTTGGTTTAGTGGTTAAAATGATAGTTGTTTTGAATTTAATGTATCTGCTAACTTCTGACATTTTTTACCGAAGCCAGAAAAACAGGCGAAGGGTTACAAAAATAGCTCTAGTTACAGATTGGTAGCCCCGATTTGAAATCCGACTTGTTGCTTGAAAAGCAGAAGAGTAGGGGAAGATTTTATATAGAAAACATTGTTTTCTGTAAAATGTTGGGAAAGGGGTCAAAACGGCAGTTGTTTGTGAAAGTTTAAAAAACACATGGTAGTGCATTTAGTAAAACTGCTGTAACGTAAATTCCATACTGAATAAACCTTTTCCGCATTTGACAAGCAGAGAAGTAGAGGAAGTTTTAATCCAATATACTTTTGTCAAAACCTTTGGTTTAGTGGTTAAAATGATAGTTGTTTTGAATTTAATGTATCTGCTAACTTCTGACATTTTTTACCGAAGCCAGAAAAACAGGCGAAGGGTTACAAAAATAGCTCTAGTTACAGATTGGTAGCTCCGATTTGAAATCCGACTTGTTGCTTGAAAAGCAGAAGAGTTGGGGAAGATTTTATATAGAAAACATTGTTTTCTGTAAAATGTTGGGAAAAGGGTCAAAACGGCAGTTGTTTGTGAAAGTTTAAAAAACACATGGTAGTGCATTTAGTAAAACTGCTGTAACGTAAATTCCATACTGAATAAACCTTTTCCGCATTTGACAAGCAGAGAAGTAGAGGAAGTTTTAATCCAATATACTTTTGTCAAAATCTTTGGTTTAGTGGTTAAAATGATAGTGGTTTTGAATTGAATTAATCTGCTAACTTCTGACATGTTTTACCGAAGCCAGAAAAACAGGCGATGGGTTATGAAAATAGCTCTAGTTACAGATTGGTAGCCCCGATTTGAAATCCGACTTGTTGCTTGAAAAGCAGAAGAGTAGGGGAAGATTTTATATAGACAAAAATGTTTTCTGTAAAATGTTGGGAAAGGGGTCAAAACGGCAGTTGTTTGTGAAAGTTTAAAAAACACATGGTAGTGCATTTAGTAAAACTGCTGTAACGTAAATTCCATACTGAATAAACCTTTTCCGCATTTGACAAGCAGAGAAGTAGAGGAAGTTTTAATCCAATATACTTTTGTCAAAACCTTTGGTTTAGTGGTTAAAATGATAGTTGTTTTGAATTTAATGTATCTGCTAACTTCTGACATTTTTTTCCGAAGCCAGAAAAACAGGCGAGGGGTTACAAAAATAGCTCTAGTTACAGATTGGTAGCTTCGATTTGAAATCCGACTTGTTGCTTGAAAAGCAGAAGAGTAGGGGAAGATTTTATATAGAAAACATTGTTTTCTGTAAAATGTTGGGAAAGGGGTCAAAACGGCAGTTGTTTGTGAAAGTTAAAAAAACACATGGTAGTGCATTTATGAAAAACTGCTGTAACGTAAGTTCCATACTGAATAAACCTTTTCCGCATTTGACAAGCAGAGAAGTAGAGGAAGTTTTAATCCAATATACTTTTGTCAAAACCTTTGGTTTAGTGGTTAAAATGATAGTGGTTTTGAATTGAATTAATCTGCTAACTTCTGACATGTTTTACCGAAGCCAGAAAAACAGGCGATGGGTTATGAAAATAGCTCTAGTTACAGATTGGTAGCCCCGATTTGAAATCCGACTTGTTGCTTGAAAAGCAGAAGAGTAGGGGAAGATTTTATATAGAAAACATTGTTTTCTGTAAAATGTTGGGAAAAGGGTCAAAACGGCAGTTGTTTGTGAAAGTTTAAAAAACACATGGTAGTGCATTTAGTAAAACTGCTGTAACGTAAATTCCATACTGAATAAACCTTTTCCGCATTTGACAAGCAGAGAAGTAGAGGAAGTTTTAATCCAATATACTTTTGTCAAAACCTTTGGTTTAGTGGTTAAAATGATAGTTGTTTTGAATTTAATGTATCTGCTAACTTCTGACATTTTTTACCGAAGCCAGAAAAACAGGCGAAGGGTTACAAAAATAGCTCTAGTTACAGATTGGTAGCCCCGATTTGAAATCCGACTTGTTGCTTGAAAAGCAGAAGAGTAGGGGAAGATTTTATATAGAAAACATTGTTTTCTGTAAAATGTTGGGAAAAGGGTCAAAACGGCAGTTGTTTGTGAAAGTTTAAAAAACACATGGTAGTGCATTTAGTAAAACTGCTGTAACGTAAATTCCATACTGAATAAACCTTTTCCGCATTTGACAAGCAGAGAAGTAGAGGAAGTTTTAATCCAATATACTTTTGTCAAAATCTTTGGTTTAGTGGTTAAAATGATAGTGGTTTTGAATTGAATTAATCTGCTAACTTCTGACATGTTTTACCGAAGCCAGAAAAACAGGCGATGGGTTATGAAAATAGCTCTAGTTACAGATTGGTAGCCCCGATTTGAAATCCGACTTGTTGCTTGAAAAGCAGAAGAGTAGGGGAAGATTTTATATAGAAAACATTGTTTTCTGTAAAATGTTGGGAAAGGGGTCAAAACGGCAGTTGTTTGTGAAAGTTTAAAAAACACATGGTAGTGCATTTAGTAAAACTGCTGTAACGTAAATTCCATACTGAATAAACCTTTTCCGCATTTGACAAGCAGAGAAGTAGAGGAAGTTTTAATCCAATATACTTTTGTCAAAACCTTTGGTTTAGTGGTTAAAATGATAGTTGTTTTGAATTTAATGTATCTGCTAACTTCTGACATTTTTTACCGAAGCCAGAAAAACAGGCGAAGGGTTACAAAAATAGCTCTAGTTACAGATTGGTAGCCCCGATTTGAAATCCGACTTGTTGCATGAAAAGCAGAAGAGTAGGGGAAGATTTTATATAGAAAACATTGTTTTCTGTAAAATGTTGGGAAAAGGGTCAAAACGGCAGTTGTTTGTGAAAGTTTAAAAAACACATGGTAGTGCATTTAGTAAAACTGCTGTAACGTAAATTCCATACTGAATAAACCTTTTCCGCATTTGACAAGCAGAGAAGTAGAGGAAGTTTTAATCCAATATACTTTTGTCAAAACCTTTGGTTTAGTGGTTAAAATGATAGTGGTTTTGAATTGAATTAATCTGCTAACTTCTGACATGTTTTACCGAAGCCAGAAAAACAGGCGAAGGGTTACAAAAATAGCTCTAGTTACAGATTGGTAGCTCCGATTTGAAATCCGACTTGTTGCTTGAAAAGCAGAAGAGTAGCGGAAGATTTTATATAGAAAACATTGTTTTCTGTAAAATGTTGGGAAAGGGGTCAAAACGGCAGTTGTTTGTGAAAGTTTAAAAAACACATGGTAGTGCATTTAGTAAAACTGCTGTAACGTAAATTCCATACTGAATAAACCTTTTCCGCATTTGACAAGCAGAGAAGTAGAGGAAGTTTTAATCCAATATACTTTTGTCAAAACCTTTGGTTTAGTGGTTAAAATGATAGTTGTTTTGAATTTAATGTATCTGCTAACTTCTGACATTTTTTCCGAAGCCAGAAAAACAGGCGAGGGGTTACAAAAATAGCTCTAGTTACAGATTGGTAGCTTCGATTTGAAATCCGACTTGTTGCTTGAAAAGCAGAAGAGTAGGGGAAGATTTTATATAGAAAACATTGTTTTCTGTAAAATGTTGGGAAAGGGGTCAAAACGGCAGTTGTTTGTGAAAGTTTAAAAAACACATGGTAGTGCATTTAGTAAAACTGCTGTAACGTAAATTCCATACTGAATAAACCTTTTCCGCATTTGACAAGCAGAGAAGTAGAGGAAGTTTTAATCCAATATACTTTTGTCAAAACCTTTGGTTTAGTGGTTAAAATGATAGTTGTTTTGAATTTAATGTATCTGCTAACTTCTGACATTTTTTTCCGAAGCCAGAAAAACAGGCGAGGGGTTACAAAAATAGCTCTAGTTACAGATTGGTAGCTTCGATTTGAAATCCGACTTGTTGCTTGAAAAGCAGAAGAGTAGGGGAAGATTTTATATAGAAAACATTGTTTTCTGTAAAATGTTGGGAAAGGGGTCAAAACGGCAGTTGTTTGTGAAAGTTTAAAAAACACATGGTAGTGCATTTAGTAAAACTGCTGTAACGTAAATTCCATACTGAATAAACCTTTTCCGCATTTGACAAGCAGAGAAGTAGAGGAAGTTTTAATCCAATATACTTTTGTCAAAATCTTTGGTTTAGTGGTTAAAATGATAGTTGTTTTGAATTTAATGTATCTGCTAACTTCTGACATTTTTTACCGAAGCCAGAAAAACAGGCGAAGGGTTACAAAAATAGCTCTAGTTACAGATTGGTAGCTCCGATTTGAAATCCGACTTGTTGCTTGAAAAGCAGAAGAGTAGGGGAAGATTTTATATAGAAAACATTGTTTTCTGTAAAATGTTGGGAAAAGGGTCAAAACGGCAGTTGTTTGTGAAAGTTTAAAAAACACATGGTAGTGCATTTAGTAAAACTGCTGTAACGTAAATTCCATACTGAATAAACCTTTTCCGCATTTGACAAGCAGAGAAGTAGAGGAAGTTTTAATCCAATATACTTTTGTCAAAATCTTTGGTTTAGTGGTTAAAATGATAGTGGTTTTGAATTGAATTAATCTGCTAACTTCTGACATGTTTTACCGAAGCCAGAAAAACAGGCGATGGGTTATGAAAATAGCTCTAGTTACAGATTGGTAGCCCCGATTTGAAATCCGACTTGTTGCTTGAAAAGCAGAAGAGTAGGGGAAGATTTTATATAGACAAAAATGTTTTCTGTAAAATGTTGGGAAAGGGGTCAAAACGGCAGTTGTTTGTGAAAGTTTAAAAAACACATGGTAGTGCATTTAGTAAAACTGCTGTAACGTAAATTCCATACTGAATAAACCTTTTCCGCATTTGACAAGCAGAGAAGTAGAGGAAGTTTTAATCCAATATACTTTTGTCAAAACCTTTGGTTTAGTGGTTAAAATGATAGTTGTTTTGAATTTAATGTATCTGCTAACTTCTGACATTTTTTTCCGAAGCCAGAAAAACAGGCGAGGGGTTACAAAAATAGCTCTAGTTACAGATTGGTAGCTTCGATTTGAAATCCGACTTGTTGCTTGAAAAGCAGAAGAGTAGGGGAAGATTTTATATAGAAAACATTGTTTTCTGTAAAATGTTGGGAAAGGGGTCAAAACGGCAGTTGTTTGTGAAAGTTAAAAAAACACATGGTAGTGCATTTATGAAAAACTGCTGTAACGTAAGTTCCATACTGAATAAACCTTTTCCGCATTTGACAAGCAGAGAAGTAGAGGAAGTTTTAATCCAATATACTTTTGTCAAAATCTTTGGTTTAGTGGTTAAAATGATAGTTGTTTTGAATTTAATGTATCTGCTAACTTCTGACATTTTTTTCCGAAGCCAGAAAAACAGGCGAGGGGTTACAAAAATAGCTCTAGTTACAGATTGGTAGCTTCGATTTGAAATCCGACTTGTTGCTTGAAAAGCAGAAGAGTAGGGGAAGATTTTATATAGAAAACATTGTTTTCTGTAAAATGTTGGGAAAGGGGTCAAAACGGCAGTTGTTTGTGAAAGTTTAAAAAACACATGGTAGTGCATTTAGTAAAACTGCTGTAACGTAAATTCCATACTGAATAAACCTTTTCCGCATTTGACAAGCAGAGAAGTAGAGGAAGTTTTAATCCAATATACTTTTGTCAAAATCTTTGGTTTAGTGGTTAAAATGATAGTTGTTTTGAATTTAATGTATCTGCTAACTTCTGACATTTTTTACCGAAGCCAGAAAAACAGGCGAAGGGTTACAAAAATAGCTCTAGTTACAGATTGGTAGCTCCGATTTGAAATCCGACTTGTTGCTTGAAAAGCAGAAGAGTAGGGGAAGATTTTATATAGAAAACATTGTTTTCTGTAAAATGTTGGGAAAAGGGTCAAAACGGCAGTTGTTTGTGAAAGTTTAAAAAACACATGGTAGTGCATTTAGTAAAACTGCTGTAACGTAAATTCCATACTGAATAAACCTTTTCCGCATTTGACAAGCAGAGAAGTAGAGGAAGTTTTAATCCAATATACTTTTGTCAAAATCTTTGGTTTAGTGGTTAAAATGATAGTGGTTTTGAATTGAATTAATCTGCTAACTTCTGACATGTTTTACCGAAGCCAGAAAAACAGGCGATGGGTTATGAAAATAGCTCTAGTTACAGATTGGTAGCCCCGATTTGAAATCCGACTTGTTGCTTGAAAAGCAGAAGAGTAGGGGAAGATTTTATATAGAAAAAATTGTTTTCTGTAAAATGTTGGGAAAGGGGTCAAAACGGCAGTTGTTTGTGAAAGTTTAAAAAACACATGGTAGTGCATTTAGTAAAACTGCTGTAACGTAAATTCCATACTGAATAAACCTTTTCCGCATTTGACAAGCAGAGAAGTAGAGGAAGTTTTAATCCAATATACTTTTGTCAAAATCTTTGGTTTAGTGGTTAAAATGATAGTTGTTTTGAATTTAATGTATCTGCTAACTTCTGACATTTTTTACCGAAGCCAGAAAAACAGGCGAAGGGTTACAAAAATAGCTCTAGTTACAGATTGGTAGCTCCGATTTGAAATCCGACTTGTTGCTTGAAAAGCAGAAGAGTAGGGGAAGATTTTATATAGAAAACATTGTTTTCTGTAAAATGTTGGGAAAAGGGTCAAAACGGCAGTTGTTTGTGAAAGTTTAAAAAACACATGGTAGTGCATTTAGTAAAACTGCTGTAACGTAAATTCCATACTGAATAAACCTTTTCCGCATTTGACAAGCAGAGAAGTAGAGGAAGTTTTAATCCAATATACTTTTGTCAAAATCTTTGGTTTAGTGGTTAAAATGATAGTGGTTTTGAATTGAATTAATCTGCTAACTTCTGACATGTTTTACCGAAGCCAGAAAAACAGGCGATGGGTTATGAAAATAGCTCTAGTTACAGATTGGTAGCCCCGATTTGAAATCCGACTTGTTGCTTGAAAAGCAGAAGAGTAGGGGAAGATTTTATATAGAAAAAATTGTTTTCTGTAAAATGTTGGGAAAGGGGTCAAAACGGCAGTTGTTTGTGAAAGTTTAAAAAACACATGGTAGTGCATTTAGTAAAACTGCTGTAACGTAAATTCCATACTGAATAAACCTTTTCCGCATTTGACAAGCAGAGAAGTAGAGGAAGTTTTAATCCAATATACTTTTGTCAAAACCTTTGGTTTAGTGGTTAAAATGATAGTTGTTTTGAATTTAATGTATCTGCTAACTTCTGACATTTTTTTCCGAAGCCAGAAAAACAGGCGAGGGGTTACAAAAATAGCTCTAGTTACAGATTGGTAGCTTCGATTTGAAATCCGACTTGTTGCTTGAAAAGCAGAAGAGTAGGGGAAGATTTTATATAGAAAACATTGTTTTCTGTAAAATGTTGGGAAAGGGGTCAAAACGGCAGTTGTTTGTGAAAGTTAAAAAAACACATGGTAGTGCATTTAGAAAAACTGCTGTAACGTAAATTCCATACTGAATAAACCTTTTCCGCATTTGACAAGCAGAGAAGTAGAGGAAGTTTTAATCCAATATACTTTTGTCAAAATCTTTTGTTTAGTGGTTAAAATGATAGTTGTTTTGAATTTAATGTATCTGCTAACTTCTGACATTTTTTTCCGAAGCCAGAAAAACAGGCGAGGGGTTACAAAAATAGCTCTAGTTACAGATTGGTAGCTTCGATTTGAAATCCGACTTGTTGCTTGAAAAGCAGAAGAGTAGGGGAAGATTTTATATAGAAAACATTGTTTTCTGTAAAATGTTGGGAAAGGGGTCAAAACGGCAGTTGTTTGTGAAAGTTTAAAAAACACATGGTAGTGCATTTAGTAAAACTGCTGTAACGTAAATTCCATACTGAATAAACCTTTTCCGCATTTGACAAGCAGAGAAGTAGAGGAAGTTTTAATCCAATATACTTTTGTCAAAATCTTTGATTTAGTGGTTAAAATGATAGTTGTTTTGAATTTAATGTGTCTGCTAACTTCTGACATTTTTTACCGAAGCCAGAAAAACAGGCGAAGGGTTACAAAAATAGCTCTAGTTACAGATTGGTAGCTCCGATTTGAAATCCGACTTGTTGCTTGAAAAGCAGAAGAGTAGGGGAAGATTTTATATAGAAAACATTGTTTTCTGTAAAATGTTGGTAAAAGGGTCAAAACGGCAGTTGTTTGTGAAAGTTTAAAAAACACATGGTAGTGCATTTAGTAAAACTGCTGTAACGTAAATTCCATACTGAATAAACCTTTTCCGCATTTGACAAGCAGAGAAGTAGAGGAAGTTTTAATCCAATATAATTTTGTCAAAATCTTTGGTTTAGTGGTTAAAATGATAGTGGTTTTGAATTGAATTAATCTGCTAACTTCTGACATGTTTTACCGAAGCCAGAAAAACAGGCGATGGGTTATGAAAATAGCTCTAGTTACAGAT
Source organism: Salvelinus fontinalis (assembly GCF_029448725.1). Classification (NCBI taxonomy): domain Eukaryota; kingdom Metazoa; phylum Chordata; class Actinopteri; order Salmoniformes; family Salmonidae; genus Salvelinus; species Salvelinus fontinalis. The sequence continues at coordinate 90,310 of NW_026600403.1, read as the reverse complement.
TGGTAGCCCCGATTTGAAATCCGACTTGTTGCTTGAAAAGCAGAAGAGTAGGGGAAGATTTTATATAGAAAAAATTGTTTTCTGTAAAATGTTGGGAAAGGGGTCAAAACGGCAGTTGTTTTTGAAAGTTTAAAAAACACATGGTAGTGCATTTAGTAAAACTGCTGTAACGTAAATTCCGTACTGAATAAACCTTTTCCGCATTTGACAAGCAGAGAAGTAGAGGAAGTTTTAATCCAATATACTTTTGTCAAACTCTTTGGTTTAGTGGTTAAAATGAAAGTTGTTTTGAATTGAATTAATCTGCTAACTTCTGACATGTTTTACCGAAGCCAGAAAAACAGGAGATGGGTTACAAAAATACCTCTAGTTACAGATTGGTAGCCCCGATTTGAAATCCGACTTCGTGCTTGAAAAGCAGACGAGTAGGGGAAGATTTTAGATAATATAATTTTTTTTCTGTAAAATTTTGGGAAAGGGGTCAAAACGGCAGTTGTTTGTGAAAGTTTAAAAAATACATGGTGGTGCATTTTGTAAAACTGCTGTAACGTAAGTTCCATACTGAATAAACCTTCTCCGCATTTGACAAGCAGAGAAGTAGAGGAAGTTTTAATCCAATATACTTTTGTCAAACTATTTGGTTTAGTGGTCAAAATGATAGTTGTTTTGAATTTAATGTATCTGCTAACTTCTGACATTTTTTACCGAAGCCAGAAAAACAGGCGAAGGGTTACAAAAATAGCTCTAGTTACAGATTGGTAGTCCCGATTTGAAATCCGACTTGTTGCTTGAAAAGCAGAAGAGTAGGGGAAGATTTTATATAGAAAACATTGTTTTCTGTAAAATGTTGGGAAAGGGGTCAAAACGGCAGTTGTTTGTGAAAGTTAAAAAAACACATGGTAGTGCATTTTGTAAAACTGCTGTAACGTAAGTTCCATACTGAATAAACCTTTTCCGCATTTGACAAGCAGAGAAGTAGAGGAAGTTTTAATCCAACATACTTTTGTCAAACTCTTTGGTTTAGTGGTTAAAATGAAAGTTGTTTTGAATTGAATTAATCTGCTAACTTCTGACATGTTTTACCGAAGCCAGAAAAACAGGCGATGGGTTACAAAAATACCTCTAGTTACAGATTGGTAGCCCCGATTTGAAATCCGACTTCGTGCTTGAAAAGCAGACGAGTAGGGGAAGATTTTAGATAATATAATTTTTTTTCTGTAAAATGTTGGGAAAGGGGTCAAAACGGCAGTTGTTTGTGAAAGTTTAAAAAATACATGGTGGTGCATTTTGTAAAACTGCTGTAACGTAAGTTCCATACTGAATAAACCTTCTCCGCATTTGAACAGCAGAGGAGTAGAGGAAGTTTTAATCCAATATACTTTTGTCAAACTATTTGGTTTAGTGGTCAAAATGATAGTTGTTTTGAATTTAACCTGTTGGGGATGGGGGCGCTGTTTAGACTATTTATGCTAATTTGGTAATTTTTGAAACGGCTTCCCACAAAATCCTTGATCGTACAATATGCATTTTATTATTATTATTGGATAGAAAACAGTCTATAGTTTCTATAGGAGTTGAAATTTTGTCTCGAAGTGGAACAGAGCCCATTCTACAGCAATTTCCCTGACATGGATTCAGATTTCAGAAATGTTGGCCACTGTTCTGAAGTCAGTTAAAAAGGCACTGATATTGCTATGACTGTACGGACACTTCTTACGTCTTCCCCTGGATGTCTTTACGTGATGACGATTCCAATGGGGTCGATTGCGCGTTCACAGGCCCCACAAATGAAAAAACCCTGAAGCTAGTCATTCTTTTGGAGCTGCGTCATGCGCCTAGAGGACACCGGCCCGCTCCTGTTCCAAGCATTAGTGAAGGGGGTAATATTACTCGGGTCATGTTTCTACTCGTTATGGGAGTTAAAAACATCATAAGGTAGTTAATTTAAAGCGTTTTATAGCAATTTATATCCGTTTAGTGCGATTTTGGGACATTTATTTTTGCAACGATGTGAATAGTTGGGCACGCTTTTCAGTTCATCCCGAACGCAGTAGGCATTTCCACATGGCAAGAGGACAGCTTTCCACCAAAAGACGATTGCTCTCAAGAAAGGATCCTTTGCCCAAGATACTGATGGAAGAACAGCTCAAGGTAGGACATTTTTATTATGATAAATCGTGTTTCTGTCGAAACATTTTAGTGGCTTAGGACGCCATGTTTTATGACGTAGCTTCGCTAGGCGCAAACTGTATTGAAAAGTAAGGATAAATTAAAAAATGTAATAACGCAATTGTATTAAGAATTAAATTGTCTATCAATCCCTGTCCACCCTATATTTTTTAGTCACGTTTATGAGTATTTATGTATAAGAGTAGATCACTGTCTAAGTGGCGCAAGGACTTTTTCTGACCAGCTTGTCTACATTTCACATTGTCTAACCATGATTTTGGTGGCTAAATATAAACATTTGCGATCAAACTCTATATGGAATGTGTAATATGATGTTACAGGAGTGTCATCGGAAGAATTCTGAGAAGGTTAGTGAAAAAATTAATATCTTTTGGCGATGTTGACTTTTATCGCTCACTTTGGCTAGAATCAATGCTGGGCTGCAATGTGCTATGTGCTACGCTAATATAACGATTTATTGTGTTTTCGCTGTAAGACACTTAGAAAATCTGAAATATTGTCTGTATTCACAGGATCTGTGTCTTTCGATTCGTGTATGCTGTGTATTTTTACGAAATGTTTGATGATTAGTAAGTAGGTAAACACGTTGCTCTAAGTAGTTTTTCTATTCCATTTGTGACGGTGGGTGCAATTGTAACCTATGCCATCTACCTGAAATATGCACTTTTTTCTAACAAAACCTATCCCATACCATAAATATGTTATCAGACTGTCATCTAATGAGTTTTTTTGTTGGTTAGGGGCTATAAATATCTTAGTTTAGCCGAATTGGTGATGGCTACTGGTGTTGGTGGACAAATAAAAGATGGTGGATTATGCTAATGTGTTTTTAGGTAATAGATGTACATCTTTACATATTGTGTCTTCCCTGTAAAACATTTTAAAAATCGGACAAGTTGACTGGATTCACAAGATCTGTGTCTTTCATTAGCTGTATTGGACTTTAATGTGTGAAAGTTAAATATTAAAAAAAAAAAATTTTTTTGAATTTCGCGGCACTGGTTTTTCAGTGGGGGGGGGGGGGGGGGGTGTGCCGCTAGCGCCACGCTGATCCTAGACAGGTTAACCTGTTGGGGATGGGGGCGCTGTTTAGACTATTTATGCTAATTTGGCTAATTTTTTAAACGGCTTCCCACAAAATCCTTGATCGTACAATATGCATATTATTATTATTATTGGATAGAAAACAGTCGATAGTTTCTATAGGAGTTGAAATTTTGTCTCTAAGTGGAACAGAGCCCATTCTACAGCAATTTTCCTGACATGGAGTCAGATTTGAGAAATGTTGGCCACTCTTCTGAAGTCATTTAAAAGGGCACTGTCGTTGCTATGACTATACGGACACTTCTTCCGTCTTCCCCTGGATGCCTTTACGTGATGACGATTCCAACGGGGTCGATTGCGCGTTCACAGGCCCTACAAATGAAAAAACCCTGAAGCTAGTCATTCTTTGGGAGCTGCGTCATGAGCCTAGAGGACACCGGCGCGCACCTGTTCCAAGCGTTAGTTTAGCCTGTTATATTTCTCCGGTCATCTTTTCACTCGTTATAGGAGTTAAAAACATCATAAGGTAGTTAATTTAAAGCGTTTTATAGCAATTTATATCCGTTTAGTGCGATTTTGGGACATTTATTTTTGCAACGATGTGAAAAGTTGGGCACGCTTTTCAGTTCATCCCGAACGCAGTTGACATTTCCACATGGCAAGAGGACAGCTTTCCACCAAAAGACGATTTCTCCCAAGAAAGGATCCTTTGCCCAAGATACTGATGGAAGAACAGCTCAAGGTAGGACATTTTTATTATGATAAATCGTGTTTCTGTCGAAACATTTTAGTGGCTTAGGACGCCATGTTTTTTGACGTAGCTTCGCTTGGTGCAAACTGTATTGAAAAGTAAGGATAAATTAAAAAATGTAATAACGCAATTGTATTAAGAATTAAATTGTCTATCAATCCCTGTCCACCCTATATTTTTTAGTCACGTTTATGAGTATTTATGTATAAGAGTAGATCACTGTCTAAGTGGCGCAAGGACTTTTTCTTTACCAGCTTGTCTACATTTCACATTGTCTAACCATGATTTTGGTGGCTAAATATAAACATTTTCGATCAAACTGTATATGCATGTTGTAATGTGATGTTACAGGAGTGTCATCGGAAGAATTCTGAGAAGGTTAGTGAAAAAATTAATATCTTTTGGCGATGTTGACTTTTATCGCTCACTTTGGCTAGAATCAATGCTGGGCTGCTAATTGCTATGTGCTAAGCTAATATAACGATTTATTGTGTTTTCGCTGTAAGACACTTAGAAAATCTGAAATATTGTCTGTATTCACAGGATCTGTGTCTTTCGATTCGTGTATGCTGTGTATTTTTACGAAATGTTTGATGATTAGTAGTTAGGTAAACACGTTGCTCATTGTAATTATTCTAGTCCATTTGTGACGGTGGGTGCAATTGTAAACTATGCCATATACCTGAAATATGCACTTTTTTCTAACAAAACCTATCCCATACCATAAATATGTTATCAGACTGTCATCTAATGAGTTTTTTTGTTGGTTAGGGGCTATAAATATCTTAGTTTAGCCGAATTGGTGATGGCTACTGGTGTTGGTGGACAAATAAAAGATGGTGGATTATGCTAATGTGTTTTTAGGTAATAGATGTACATCTTTACATATTGTGTCTTCCCTGTAAAACATTTTAAAAATCGGAAATGTTGACTGGATTCACAAGATCTGTGTCTTTCATTAGCTGTATTGGACTTTAATGTGTGAAAGTTAAATATTTTAAAAAAATATTTTTTTTGAATTTCGCGGCACTGGTTTTTCAGTGGGGGGGGGGGGGGGTGTGCCGCTAGCGCCACGCTGATCCTAGACAGGTTAACAGATTAATTCAATTCAAAACAACTATCATTTTAACCACTAAACCAAAGAGTTTGACAAAAGTATATTGGATTTAAACTTCCTCTACTTCTCTGCTTGTCAAATGCGGAAAAGGTTTATTCAGTATGGAACTTACGTTACAGCAGGTTTACTTAATGCACTACCATGTGTGTTTTTAACTTTCACAAACAACTGCCGTTTTGACCCCTTTCCCAACATTTTACAGAAAACAATGTTTTCTATATAAAATCTTCCCCTACTCTTCTGCTTTTCAAGCAACAAGTCGGATTTCAAATCGGGGCTACCAATCTGTAACTAGAGCTATTTTTGTAACCCTTCGCCTGTTTTTCTGGCTTCGGTAAAAAATGTCAGAAGTTAGCAGATTCATTAAATTCAAAACAACTATCATTTTAACCACTAAACCAAAGATTTTGACAAAAGTATATTGGATTAAAACTTCCTCTACTTCTCTGCTTGTCAAATGCGGAAAAGGTTTATTCAGTATGGAACTTACGTTACAGCAGTTTTACTAAATGCACTACCATGTGTTTTTTTTAACTTTCACAAACAACTGCCGTTTTGACCCCTTTCCCAACATTTTACAGAAAAACATTTCCATTATATAAAATCTTCCCCTACTCTTCTGCTTTTCAAGCACGAAGTCGGATTTCAAATCGGGGCTACCAATCTGTAACTAGAGCTATTTTCATAAACCATTGCCTGTTTTTCTGGCTTCGGTAAAACATGTCAGAAGTTAACCTGTTGGGGATGGGGGCGCTGTTTAGACTATTTATGCTAATTTGGCAAATTTTTTAAACGGCTTCCCACAAAATCCTTGATCGTACAATATGCATATTATTATTATTATTGGATAGAAAACAGTCTATAGTTTCTATAGGAGTTGAAATTTTGTCTCTAAGTGGAACAGAGCCCATTCTACAGCAATTTCCCTGACATGGAGTCAGATTTGAGAAATGTTGGCCACTCTTCTGAAGTCATTTAAAAGGGCACTGTCGTTGCTATGACTATACGGACACTTCTTACGTCTTCCCCTGGATGCCTTTACGTGATGACGATTCCAACGGGGTCGATTGCGCGTTCACAGGCCCTACAAATGAAAAAACCCTGAAGCTAGTCATTCTTTGGGAGCTGCGTCATGAGCCTAGAGGACACCGGCGCGCACCTGTTCCAAGCGTTAGTTTAGCCTGTTATATTTCTCCGGTCATCTTTTCACTCGTTATAGGAGTTAAAAACATCATAAGGTAGTTAATTTAAAGCGTTTTATAGCAATTTATATCCGTTTAGTGCGATTTTGGGACATTTATTTTTGCAACGATGTGAAAAGTTGGGCACGCTTTTCAGTTCATCCCGAACGCAGTTGACATTTCCACATGGCAAGAGGACAGCTTTCCACCAAAAGACGATTTCTCCCAAGAAAGGATCCTTTGCCCAAGATACTGATGGAAGAACAGCTCAAGGTAGGACATTTTTATTATGATAAATCGTGTTTCTGTCGAAACATTTTAGTGGCTTAGGACGCCATGTTTTTTGACGTAGCTTCGCTTGGCGCAAACTGTATTGAAAAGTAAGGATAAATTAAAAAATGTAATAACGCAATTGTATTAAGAATTAAATTGTCTATCAATCCCTGTCCACCCTATATTTTTTAGTCACGTTTATGAGTATTTATGTATAAGAGTAGATCACTGTCTAAGTGGCGCAAGGACTTTTTCTTTACCAGCTTGTCTACATTTCACATTGTCTAACCATGATTTTGGTGGCTAAATATAAACATTTTCGATCAAACTGTATATGCATGTTGTAATGTGATGTTACAGGAGTGTCATCGGAAGAATTCTGAGAAGGTTAGTGAAAAAATTAATATCTTTTGGCGATGTTGACTTTTATCGCTCACTTTGGCTAGAATCAATGCTGGGCTGCTAATTGCTATGTGCTAAGCTAATATAACGATTTATTGTGTTTTCGCTGTAAGACACTTAGAAAATCTGAAATATTGTCTGTATTCACAGGATCTGTGTCTTTCGATTCGTGTATGCTGTGTATTTTTACGAAATGTTTGATGATTAGTAGTTAGGTAAACACGTTGCTCATTGTAATTATTCTAGTCCATTTGTGACGGTGGGTGCAATTGTAAACTATGCCATATACCTGAAATATGCACTTTTTTCTAACAAAACCTATCCCATACCATAAATATGTTATCAGACTGTCATCTAATGAGTTTTTTTGTTGGTTAGGGGCTATAAATATCTTAGTTTAGCCGAATTGGTGATGGCTACTGGTGTTGGTGGACAAATAAAAGATGGTGGATTATGCTAATGTGTTTTTAGGTAATAGATGTACATCTTTACATATTGTGTCTTCCCTGTAAAACATTTTAAAAATCGGAAATGTTGACTGGATTCACAAGATCTGTGTCTTTCATTAGCTGTATTGGACTTTAATGTGTGAAAGTTAAATATTTTAAAAAAATATTTTTTTTGAATTTCGCGGCACTGGTTTTTCAGTGGGGGGGGGGGGGGGGGGGTGCCGCTAGCGCCACGCTGATCCTAGACAGGTTAACAGATTAATTCAATTCAAAACAACTATCATTTTAACCACTAAACCAAAGAGTTTGACAAAAGTATATTGGATTTAAACTTCCTCTACTTCTCTGCTTGTCAAATGCGGAAAAGGTTTATTCAGTATGGAACTTACATTACAGCAGTTTTACTAAATATACTACCATGTTTTTTTTAACTTTCACAAACAACTGCCGTTTTGACCCCTTTCCCAACATTTTACAGAAAACAATGTTGTCTATATAAAATCTTCCCCTACTCTTCTGCTTTTCAAGCAACAAGTCGGATTTCAAATCGGAGCTACCAATCTGTAACTAGAGCTATTTTTGTAACCCTCCGCCTGTTTTTCTGGCTTCGGTAAAAAATGTCAGAAGTTAGCAGATTAATTCAATTCAAAACAACTATCATTTTAACCACTAAACCAAAGAGTTTGACAAAAGTATTATGGATTAAAACTTCCTCTACTTCTCTGCTAGTCAAATGCGGAAAAGGTTTATTCAGTATGGAATTTACGTTACAGCAGTTTTACTAAATATACTACCATGTGTTTTTTTAACTTTCACAAACAACTGCCGTTTTGACCCCTTTCCCAACATTTTACAGAAAACAATGTTTTCTATATAAAATCTTCCCCTACTCTTCTGCTTTTCAAGCAACAAGTCGGATTTCAAATCGGAGCTACCAATCTGTAACTAGAGCTATTTTTGTAACCCTTCGCCTGTTTTTCTGGATTCGGTAAAAAATGTCAGAAGTTAGCAGATTCATTAAATTCAAAACAACTATCATTTTAACCACTAAACCAAAGATTTTGACAAAAGTATATTGGATTAAAACTTCCTCTACTTCTCTGCTTGTCAAATGCGGAAAAGGTTTATTCAGTATGGAACTTACGTTACAGCAGTTTTACTAAATACACTACCATGTGTTTTTTTTTACTTTCAAAAACAACTGCCGTTTTGACCCCTTTCCCAACATTTTACAGAAAAACATTTCCATTATATAAAATCTTCCCCTACTCTTCTGCTTTTCAAGCACGAAGTCGGATTTCAAATCGGAGCTACCAATCTGTAACTAGAGCTATTTTTGTAACCCTTCGCCTGTTTTTCTGGCTTCGGTAAAACATGTCAGAAGTTAGCAGATTAATTCAATTCAAAACAACTATCATTTTAACCACTAAACCAAAGAGTTTGACAAAAGTATATTGGATTTAAACTTCCTCTACTTCTCTGCTTGTCAAATGCGGAAAAGGTTTATTCAGTATGGAACTTACATTACAGCAGTTTTACTAAATATACTACCATGTGTTTTTTTAACTTTCACAAACAACTGCCGTTTTGACCCATTTCCCAACATTTTACAGAAAACAATGTTGTCTATATAAAATCTTCCCCTACTCTTCTGCTTTTCAAGCAACAAGTCGGATTTCAAATCGGAGCTACCAATCTGTAACTAGAGCTATTTTTGTAACCCTCCGCCTGTTTTTCTGGCTTCGGTAAAAAATGTCAGAAGTTAGCAGATTAATTCAATTCAAAACAACTATCATTTTAACCACTAAACCAAAGAGTTTGACAAAAGTATTATGGATTAAAACTTCCTCTACTTCTCTGCTAGTCAAATGCGGAAAAGGTTTATTCAGTATGGAATTTACGTTACAGCAGTTTTACTAAATGCACTACCATGTGTTTTTAAACTTTCATAAACAACTGCCGTTTTGACCCCTTTCCCAACATTTTACAGAAAAAAAATAATATTATATAAAATCTTCCCTACTCGTCTGCTTTTCAAACACGAAGTCGGATTTCAAATCGGGGCTACCAATCTGTACCTAGAGCTATTTTTGTAACCCATCGCCTGTTTTTCTGGCTTCGGTAAAACATGTCAGAAGTTAGCAGATTAATTCAATTCAAAACAACTATCATTTTAACCACTAAACCAAAGATTTTGACAAAAGTATATTGGATTAAAACTTCCTCTACTTCGCTGCTTGTCAAATGCGGAGAAGGTTTATTCAGTATGGAACTTACGTTACAGCAGTTTTACAAAATGCACTACCATGTATTTTTTAAACTTTCCCAAACAACTGCCGTTTTGACCCCTTTCCCAACATTTTACAGAAAAACATTTCCATTATATAAAATCTTCCCCTACTCTTCTGCTTTTCAAGCACGAAGTCGGATTTCAAATCGGGGCTACCAATCTGTAACTAGAGCTATTTTCATAAACCATTGCCTGTTTTTCTGGCTTCGGTAAAACATGTCAGAAGTTAGCAGATTAATTCAATTCAAAACAACTATCATTTTAACCACTAAACCAAAGAGTTTGACAAAAGTATATTGGATTAAAACTTCCTCTACTTCTCTGGTTGTCAAATGAGGAAAAGGTTTATTCAGTATGGAACTTACGTTACAGCAGTTTTACTAAATATACTACCATGTGTTTTTTTTAACTTTCACAAACAACTGCCGTTTTGACCCCTTTCCCAACATTTTACAGAAAAACATTTCCATTATATAAAATCTTCCCCTACTCTTCTGCTTTTCAAGCAACAAGTCGGATTTCAAATCGGAGCTACCAATCTGTAACTAGAGCTATTTTTGTAACCCTTCGCCTGTTTTTCTGGCTTCGGTAAAAAATGTCAGAAGTTAGCAGATTCATTAAATTCAAAACAACTATCATTTTAACCACTAAACCAAAGATTTTGACAAAAGTATATTGGATTAAAACTTCCTCTACTTCTCTGCTTGTCAAATGCGGAAAAGGTTTATTCAGTATGGAACTTACGTTACAGCAGGTTTACTTAATGCACTACCATGTGTGTTTTTAACTTTCACAAACAACTGCCGTTTTGACCCCTTTCCCAACATTTTACAGAAAACAATGTTTCCTATATAAAATCTTCCCTTACTCTTCTGCTTTTCAAGCAACAAGTCGGATTTCAAATCGGGGCTACCAATCTGTAACTAGAGCTATTTTTGTAACCCTTCGCCTGTTTTTCTGGCTTCGGTAAAACATGTCAGAAGTTAGCAGATTAATTCAATTCAAAACAACTATCATTTTAACCACTAAACCAAAGAGTTTGACAAAAGTATATTGGATTAAAACTTCCTCTACTTCTCTGCTTGTCAAATGCGGAAAAGGTTTATTCAGTATGGAACTTACGTTACAGCAGTTTTACAAAATGCACTACCATGTGTTTTTTTAACTTTCACCAACAACTGCCGTTTTGACCCCTTTCCCAACATTTTACAGAAAACAATGTTTTCTATATAAAATCTTCCCCTACTCTTCTGCTTTTCAAGCAACAAGTCGGATTTCAAATCGGAGCTACCAATCTGTAACTAGAGCTATTTTTGTAACCCTTCGCCTGTTTTTCTGGCTTCGGTAAAAAATTTCAGAAGTTAGTAGATTCATTAAATTCTAAACAACTATCATTTTAACCACTAAACCAAAGATTTTGACAAAAGTATATTGGATTAAAACTTCCTCTACTTCTCTGGTTGTCAAATGCGGAAAAGGTTTATTCAGTATGGAACTTATGTTACAGCAGTTTTACTAAATGCACTACCATGTGTTGTTTAAACTTTCAAAAACAACTGTCGTTTTGACCCCTTTCCCAACATTTTACAGAAAACAATGTTTTCTATATAAAATCTTCCCCTACTCTTCTGCTTTTCAAGCAACAAGTCGGATTTCAAATCGGAGCTACCAATCTGTAACTAGAGCTATTTTTGTAACCCTTCGCCTGTTTTTCTGGCTTCGGTAAAAAATGTCAGAAGTTAGCAGATTCATTAAATTCAAAACAACTATCATTTTAACCACTAAACCAAAGATTTTGACAAAATTTTTTTGGATTAAAACTTCCTCTACTTCTCTGGTTGTCAAATGCGGAAAAGGTTTATTCAGTATGGAACTTATGTTACAGCAGTTTTACTAAATGCACTACCATGTGTTGTTTAAACTTTCACAAACAACTGTCGTTTTGACCCCTTTCCCAACATTTTACAGAAAACAATGTTTTCTATATAAAATCTTCCCCTACTCTTCTGCTTTTCAAGCAACAAGTCGGATTTCAAATCGGAGCTACCAATCTGTAACTAGAGCTATTTTTGTAACCCTTCACCTGTTTTTCTGGCTTTGGTAAAAAATGTCAGAAGTTAGCAGATTCATTAAATTCAAAACAACTATCATTTTGACCACTAAACCAAAGATTTTGACAAAAGTATATTGGATTAAAACTTCCTCTACTTCTCTGCTTGTCAAATGCGGAAAAGGTTTATCCAGTATGGAACTTATGTTACAGCAGTTTTACTAAATGCACTACCATGTGTTTTTTAAACTTTCACAAACAACTGCCGTTTTGACCCCTTTCCCAACATTCTATATAAAATCTTCACCTACTCTTCTGCTTTTCAAGCAACAAGTCGGATTTCAAATCGGAGCTACCAATCTGTAACTAGAGCTATTTTTGTAACCCTTCGCCTGTTTTTCTGGCTTCAGTAAAAAATGTCAGAAGTTAGCAGATTCATTAAATTCAAAACAACTATCATTTTGACTACTAAACCAAAGATTTTGACAAAAGTATATTGGATTAAAACTTCCTCTACTTCTCTGCTTGTCAAATGCGGAAAAGGTTTATTCAGTATGGAACTTACGTTACAGCAGGTTTACTTAATGCACTACCATGTGTGTTTTTAACTTCACAAACAACTGCCGTTTTGACCCCTTTCCCAACATTTTACAGAAAACAATGTTTCCTATATAAAATCTTCCCCTACTCTTCTGCTTTTCAAGCAACAAGTCGGATTTCAAATCGGGGCTACCAATCTGTAACTAGAGCTATTTTCATAAACTATTGCCTGTTTTTCTGGCTTCGGTAAAAAATGTCAGAAGTTAGCAGATTCATTAAATTCAAAACAACTATCATTTTAACCACTAAACCAAAGATTTTGACAAAAGTATATTGGATTAAAACTTCCTCTACTTCTCTGCTTGTCAAATGCGGAAAAGGTTTATTCAGTATGGAACTTACGTTACAGCAGTTTTACTAAATGCACTACCATGTGTTTTTTTAACTTTCACCAACAACTGCCGTTTTGACCCCTTTCCCAACATTTTACAGAAAACAATGTTTTTTCTTTATATAAAATCTTCCCCTACTCTTCTGCTTTTCAAGCAACAAGTCGGATTTCAAATCGGAGCTACCAATCTGTAACTAGAGCTATTTTTGTAACCCTTCGCCTGTTTTTCTGGCTTCGGTAAAAAATGTCAGAAGTTAGCAGATTCATTAAATTCAAAACAACTATCATTTTAACCACTAAACCAAAGATTTTGACAAAAGTATATTGGATTAAAACTTCCTCTACTTCTCTGGTTGTCAAATGCGGAAAAGGTTTATTCAGTATGGAACTTATGTTACAGCAGTTTTACTAAATGCACTACCATGTGTTGTTTAAACTTTCACAAACAACTGTCGTTTTGACCCCTTTCCCAACATTTTACAGAAAACAATGTTTTCTATATAAAATCTTCCCCTACTCTTCTGCTTTTCAAGCAACAAGTCGGATTTCAAATCGGAGCTACCAATCTGTAACTAGAGCTATTTTTGTAACCCTTCGCCTGTTTTTCTGGCTTCGGTAAAAAATGTCAGAAGATAGCAGATTCATTAAATTCAAAACAACTATCATTTTGACCACTAAACCAAAGATTTTGACAAAAGTATATTGGATTAAAACTTCCTCTACTTCTCTGCTTGTCAAATGCGGAAAAGGTTTATCCAGTATGGAACTTATGTTACAGCAGTTTTACTAAATGCACTACCATGTGTTTTTTAAACTTTCACAAACAACTGCCGTTTTGACCCCTTTCCCAACATTCTATATAAAATCTTCACCTACTCTTCTGCTTTTCAAGCAACAAGTCGGATTTCAAATCGGAGCTACCAATCTGTAACTAGAGCTATTTTTGTAACCCTTCGCCTGTTTTTCTGGCTTCAGTAAAAAATGTCAGAAGTTAGCAGATTCATTAAATTCAAAACAACTATCATTTTGACTACTAAACCAAAGATTTTGACAAAAGTATATTGGATTAAAACTTCCTCTACTTCTCTGCTTGTCAAATGCGGAAAAGGTTTATTCAGTATGGAACTTACGTTACAGCAGGTTTACTTAATGCACTACCATGTGTGTTTTTAACTTCACAAACAACTGCCGTTTTGACCCCTTTCCCAACATTTTACAGAAAACAATGTTTCCTATATAAAATCTTCCCCTACTCTTCTGCTTTTCAAGCAACAAGTCGGATTTCAAATCGGGGCTACCAATCTGTAACTAGAGCTATTTTTGTAACCCTTCGCCTGTTTTTCTGGCTGCGGTAAAAAATGTCAGAAGTTAGCAGATTCATTAAATTCAAAACAACTATCATTTTAACCACTAAACCAAAGATTTTGACAAAAGTATATTGGATTAAAACTTCCTCTACTTCTCTGCTTGTCAAATGCGGAAAAGGTTTATTCAGTATGGAACTTACGTTACAGCAGTTTTACTAAATGCACTACCATGTGTTTTTTTTAACTTTCACAAACAACTGCCGTTTTGACCCCTTTCCCAACATTTTACAGAAAAACATTTCCATTATATAAAATCTTCCCCTACTCTTCTGCTTTTCAAGCACGAAGTCGGATTTCAAATCGGGGCTAACAATCTGTAACTAGAGCTATTTTCATAAACCATTGCCTGTTTTTCTGGCTTCGGTAAAACATGTCAGAAGTTAGCAGATTAATTCAATTCAAAACAACTATCATTTTGACTACTAAACCAAAGATTTTGACAAAAGTATATTGGATTAAAACTTCCTCTACTTCTCTGCTTGTCAAATGCGGAAAAGGTTTATTCAGTATGGAACTTATGTTACAGCAGTTTTACTAAATGCACTACCATGTGTTTTTTAAACTTTCACAAACAACTGCCGTTTTGACCCCTTTCCCAACATTCTATATAAAATCTTCCCCTACTCTTCTGCTTTTCAAGCAACAAGTCGGATTTCAAATCGGAGCTACCAATCTGTAACTAGAGCTATTTTTGTAACCCTTCGCCTGTTTTTCTGGCTTCGGTAAAAAATGTCAGAAGTTAGCAGATTCATTAAATTCAAAACAACTATCATTTTGACTACTAAACCAAAGATTTTGACAAAAGTATATTGGATTAAAACTTCCTCTACTTCTCTGCTTGTCAAATGCGGAAAAGGTTTATTCAGTATGGAACTTACGTTACAGCAGTTTTACTAAATATACTAACATGTGTTTTTTTAACTTTCACAAACAACTGCCGTTTTGACCCCTTTCCCAACATTTTACAGAAAACAATGTTTTCTATATAAAATCTTCCCCTACTCTTCTGCTTTTCAAGCAACAAGTCGGATTTCAAATCGGAGCTACCAATCTGTAACTAGAGCTATTTTTGTAACCCTTCGCCTGTTTTTCTGGCTTCAGTAAAAAATGTCAGAAGTTAGCAGATTCATTAAATTCAAAACAACTATCATTTTGACTACTAAACCAAAGATTTTGACAAAAGTATATTGGATTAAAACTTCCTCTACTTCTCTGCTTGTCAAATGCGGAAAAGGTTTATTCAGTATGGAACTTACGTTACAGCAGGTTTACTTAATGCACTACCATGTGTGTTTTTAACTTCACAAACAACTGCCGTTTTGACCCCTTTCCCAACATTTTACAGAAAACAATGTTTCCTATATAAAATCTTCCCCTACTCTTCTGCTTTTCAAGCAACAAGTCGGATTTCAAATCGGGGCTACCAATCTGTAACTAGAGCTATTTTCATAAACTATTGCCTGTTTTTCTGGCTTCGGTAAAAAATGTCAGAAGTTAGCAGATTCATTAAATTCAAAACAACTATCATTTTAACCACTAAACCAAAGATTTTGACAAAAGTATATTGGATTAAAACTTCCTCTACTTCTCTGCTTGTCAAATGCGGAAAAGGTTTATTCAGTATGGAACTTACGTTACAGCAGTTTTACTAAATGCACTACCATGTGTTTTTTTAACTTTCACCAACAACTGCCGTTTTGACCCCTTTCCCAACATTTTACAGAAAACAATGTTTTTTTTTTATATAAAATCTTCCCCTACTCTTCTGCTTTTCAAGCAACAAGTCGGATTTCAAATCGGAGCTACCAATCTGTAACTAGAGCTATTTTTGTAACCCTTCGCCTGTTTTTCTGGCTTCGGTAAAAAATGTCAGAAGTTAGCAGATTCATTAAATTCAAAACAACTATCATTTTAACCACTAAACCAAAGATTTTGACAAAAGTATATTGGATTAAAACTTCCTCTACTTCTCTGGTTGTCAAATGCGGAAAAGGTTTATTCAGTATGGAACTTATGTTACAGCAGTTTTACTAAATGCACTACCATGTGTTGTTTAAACTTTCACAAACAACTGTCGTTTTGACCCCTTTCCCAACATTTTACAGAAAACAATGTTTTCTATATAAAATCTTCCCCTACTCTTCTGCTTTTCAAGCAACAAGTCGGATTTCAAATCGGAGCTACCAATCTGTAACTAGAGCTATTTTTGTAACCCTTCGCCTGTTTTTCTGGCTTCGGTAAAAAATGTCAGAAGATAGCAGATTCATTAAATTCAAAACAACTATCATTTTGA
The DNA here is from genome assembly GCF_029448725.1 of Salvelinus fontinalis. Lineage (NCBI taxonomy): Eukaryota > Metazoa > Chordata > Actinopteri > Salmoniformes > Salmonidae > Salvelinus > Salvelinus fontinalis. The sequence goes on along the minus strand of NW_026600403.1, from coordinate 73,972 downwards.
CCACTAAACCAAAGATTTTGACAAAAGTATATTGGATTAAAACTTCCTCTACTTCTCTGCTTGTCAAATGCGGAAAAGGTTTATCCAGTATGGAACTTATGTTACAGCAGTTTTACTAAATGCACTACCATGTGTTTTTTAAACTTTCACAAACAACTGCCGTTTTGACCCCTTTCCCAACATTCTATATAAAATCTTCACCTACTCTTCTGCTTTTCAAGCAACAAGTCGGATTTCAAATCGGAGCTACCAATCTGTAACTAGAGCTATTTTTGTAACCCTTCGCCTGTTTTTCTGGCTTCAGTAAAAAATGTCAGAAGTTAGCAGATTCATTAAATTCAAAACAACTATCATTTTGACTACTAAACCAAAGATTTTGACAAAAGTATATTGGATTAAAACTTCCTCTACTTCTCTGCTTGTCAAATGCGGAAAAGGTTTATTCAGTATGGAACTTACGTTACAGCAGGTTTACTTAATGCACTACCATGTGTGTTTTTAACTTCACAAACAACTGCCGTTTTGACCCCTTTCCCAACATTTTACAGAAAACAATGTTTCCTATATAAAATCTTCCCCTACTCTTCTGCTTTTCAAGCAACAAGTCGGATTTCAAATCGGGGCTACCAATCTGTAACTAGAGCTATTTTTGTAACCCTTCGCCTGTTTTTCTGGCTGCGGTAAAAAATGTCAGAAGTTAGCAGATTCATTAAATTCAAAACAACTATCATTTTAACCACTAAACCAAAGATTTTGACAAAAGTATATTGGATTAAAACTTCCTCTACTTCTCTGCTTGTCAAATGCGGAAAAGGTTTATTCAGTATGGAACTTACGTTACAGCAGTTTTACTAAATGCACTACCATGTGTTTTTTTTAACTTTCACAAACAACTGCCGTTTTGACCCCTTTCCCAACATTTTACAGAAAAACATTTCCATTATATAAAATCTTCCCCTACTCTTCTGCTTTTCAAGCACGAAGTCGGATTTCAAATCGGGGCTAACAATCTGTAACTAGAGCTATTTTCATAAACCATTGCCTGTTTTTCTGGCTTCGGTAAAACATGTCAGAAGTTAGCAGATTAATTCAATTCAAAACAACTATCATTTTGACTACTAAACCAAAGATTTTGACAAAAGTATATTGGATTAAAACTTCCTCTACTTCTCTGCTTGTCAAATGCGGAAAAGGTTTATTCAGTATGGAACTTATGTTACAGCAGTTTTACTAAATGCACTACCATGTGTTTTTTAAACTTTCACAAACAACTGCCGTTTTGACCCCTTTCCCAACATTCTATATAAAATCTTCCCCTACTCTTCTGCTTTTCAAGCAACAAGTCGGATTTCAAATCGGAGCTACCAATCTGTAACTAGAGCTATTTTTGTAACCCTTCGCCTGTTTTTCTGGCTTCGGTAAAAAATGTCAGAAGTTAGCAGATTCATTAAATTCAAAACAACTATCATTTTGACTACTAAACCAAAGATTTTGACAAAAGTATATTGGATTAAAACTTCCTCTACTTCTCTGCTTGTCAAATGCGGAAAAGGTTTATTCAGTATGGAACTTACGTTACAGCAGTTTTACTAAATATACTAACATGTGTTTTTTTAACTTTCACAAACAACTGCCGTTTTGACCCCTTTCCCAACATTTTACAGAAAACAATGTTTTCTATATAAAATCTTCCCCTACTCTTCTGCTTTTCAAGCAACAAGTCGGATTTCAAATCGGAGCTACCAATCTGTAACTAGAGCTATTTTTGTAACCCTTCGCCTGTTTTTCTGGCTTCGGTAAAAAATGTCAGAAGTTAGCAGATTCATTAAATTCAAAACAACTATCATTTTAACCACTAAACCAAAGATTTTGACAAAAGTATATTGGATTAAAACTTCCTCTACTTCTCTGCTTGTCAAATGCGGAAAAGGTTTATTCAGTATGGAACTTACGTTACAGCAGTTTTACTAAATGCACTACCATGTGTTTTTTTAACTTTCACCAACAACTGCCGTTTTGACCCCTTTCCCAACATTTTACAGAAAACAATGTTTTCTATATAAAATCTTCCCCTACTCTTCTGCTTTTCAAGCAACAAGTCGGATTTCAAATCGGAGCTACCAATCTGTAACTAGAGCTATTTTTGTAACCCTTCGCCTGTTTTTCTGGCTTCGGTAAAAAATGTCAGAAGTTAGCAGATTCATTAAATTCAAAACAACTATCATTTTAACCACTAAACCAAAGATTTTGACAAAAGTATATTGGATTAAAACTTCCTCTACTTCTCTGCTTGTCAAATGCGGAAAAGGTTTATTCAGTATGGAACTTATGTTACAGCAGTTTTACTAAATGCACTACCATGTGTTGTTTAAACTTTCACAAACAACTGTCGTTTTGACCCCTTTCCCAACATTTTACAGAAAACAATGTTTTCTATATAAAATCTTCCCCTACTCTTCTGCTTTTCAAGCAACAAGTCAGATTTCAAATCGGAGCTACCAATCTGTAACTAGAGCTATTTTTGTAACCCTTCGCCTGTTTTTCTGGCTTTGGTAAAAAATGTCAGAAGTTAGCAGATTCATTAAATTCAAAACAACTATCATTTTGACCACTAAACCAAAGATTTTGACAAAAGTATATTGGATTAAAACTTCCTCTACTTCTCTGCTTGTCAAATGCGGAAAAGGTTTATCCAGTATGGAACTTATGTTACAGCAGTTTTATTTAATGCACTACCATGTGTTGTTTAAACTTTCACAAACAACTGTCGTTTTGACCCCTTTCCCAACATTTTACAGAAAACAATGTTTTCTATATAAAATCTTCCCCTACTCTTCTGCTTTTCAAGCAACAAGTCGGATTTCAAATCGGAGCTACCAATCTGTAACTAGAGCTATTTTTGTAACCCTTCGCCTGTTTTTCTGGCTTCGGTAAAAAATGTCAGAAGTTAGCAGATTCATTAAATTCAAAACAACTATCATTTTGACCACTAAACCAAAGATTTTGACAAAAGTATATTGGATTAAAACTTCCTCTACTTCTCTGCTTGTCAAATGCGGAAAAGGTTTATCCAGTATGGAACTTATGTTACAGCAGTTTTACTAAATGCACTACCATGTGTTTTTTAAACTTTCACAAACAACTGCCGTTTTGACCCCTTCCCCAACATTCTATATAAAATCTTCCCCTACTCTTCTGCTTTTCAAGCAACAAGTCGGATTTCAAATTGGAGCTACCAATCTGTAACTAGAGCTATTTTTGTAACCCTTCGCCTGTTTTTCTGGCTTCAGTAAAAAATGTCAGAAGTTAGCAGATTCATTAAATTCAAAACAACTATCATTTTGACTACTAAACCAAAGATTTTGACAAAAGTATATTGGATTAAAACTTCCTCTACTTCTCTGCTTGTCAAATGCGGAAAAGGTTTATTCAGTATGGAACTTACGTTACAGCAGGTTTACTTAATGCACTACCATGTGTGTATTTAACTTTCACAAACAACTGCCGTTTTGACCCCTTTCCCAACATTTTACAGAAAACAATGTTTCCTATATAAAATCTTCCCCTACTCTTCTGCTTTTCAAGCAACAAGTCGGATTTCAAATCGGGACTACCAATCTGTAACTAGAGCTATTTTTGTAACCCTTCGCCTGTTTTTCTGGCTTCGGTAAAAAATGTCAGAAGTTAGCAGATTCATTAAATTCAAAACAACTATCATTTTAACCACTAAACCAAAGATTTTGACAAAAGTATATTGGATTAAAACTTCCTCTACTTCTCTGCTTGTCAAATGCGGAAAAGGTTTATTCAGTATGGAACTTACGTTACAGCAGTTTTACTAAATGCACTACCATGTGTTTTTTTTAACTTTCACAAACAACTGCCGTTTTGACCCCTTTCCCAACATTTTACAGAAAAACATTTCCATTATATAAAATCTTCCCCTACTCTTCTGCTTTTCAAGCACGAAGTCGGATTTCAAATCGGGGCTACCAATCTGTAACTAGAGCTATTTTCATAAACCATTGCCTGTTTTTCTGGCTTCGGTAAAACATGTCAGAAGTTAGCAGATTAATTCAATTCAAAACAACTATCATTTTAACCACTAAACCAAAGAGTTTGACAAAAGTATATTGGATTAAAACTTCCTCTACTTCTCTGCTTGTCAAATGCGGAAAAGGTTTATTCAGTATGGAACTTACGTTACAGCAGTTTTACTAAATATACTACCATGTGTTTTTTTAACTTTCACAAACAACTGCCGTTTTGACCCCTTTCCCAACATTTTACAGAAAACAATGTTTTCTATATAAAATCTTCCCCTACTCTTCTGCTTTTCAAGCAACAAGTCGGATTTCAAATCGGAGCTACCAATCTGTAACTAGAGCTATTTTTGTAACCCTTCGCCTGTTTTTCTGGCTTCGGTAAAAAATGTCAGAAGTTAGCAGATTCATTAAATTCAAAACAACTATCATTTTAACCACTAAACCAAAGATTTTGACAAAAGTATATTGGATTAAAACTTCCTCTACTTCTCTGCTTGTCAAATGCGGAAAAGGTTTATTCAGTATGGAACTTACGTTACAGCAGTTTTACTAAATGCACTACCATGTGTTTTTTTAACTTTCACCAACAACTGCCGTTTTGACCCCTTTCCCAACATTTTACAGAAAACAATGTTTTCTATATAAAATCTTCCCCTACTCTTCTGCTTTTCAAGCAACAAGTCGGATTTCAAATCGGAGCTACCAATCTGTAACTAGAGCTATTTTTGTAACCCTTCGCCTGTTTTTCTGGCTTCGGTAAAAAATGTCAGAAGTTAGCAGATTCATTAAATTCAAAACAACTATCATTTTAACCACTAAACCAAAGATTTTGACAAAAGTATATTGGATTAAAACTTCCTCTACTTCTCTGCTTGTCAAATGCGGAAAAGGTTTATTCAGTATGGAACTTACGTTACAGCAGTTTTACTAAATGCACTACCATGTGTTGTTTAAACTTTCACAAACAACTGTCGTTTTGACCCCTTTCCCAACATTTTACAGAAAACAATGTTTTCTATATAAAATCTTCCCCTACTCTTCTGCTTTTCAAGCAACAAGTCGGATTTCAAATCGGAGCTACCAATCTGTAACTAGAGCTATTTTTGTAACCCTTCGCCTGTTTTTCTGGCTTCGGTAAAAAATGTCAGAAGTTAGCAGATTCATTAAATTCAAAACAACTATCATTTTGACCACTAAACCAAAGATTTTGACAAAAGTATATTGGATTAAAACTTCCTCTACTTCTCTGCTTGTCAAATGCGGAAAAGGTTTATCCAGTATGGAACTTATGTTACAGCAGTTTTACTAAATGCACTACCATGTGTTTTTTAAACTTTCACAAACAACTGCCGTTTTGACCCCTTCCCCAACATTCTATATAAAATCTTCCCCTACTCTTCTGCTTTTCAAGCAACAAGTCGGATTTCAAATTGGAGCTACCAATCTGTAACTAGAGCTATTTTTGTAACCCTTCGCCTGTTTTTCTGGCTTCAGTAAAAAATGTCAGAAGTTAGCAGATTCATTAAATTCAAAACAACTATCATTTTGACTACTAAACCAAAGATTTTGACAAAAGTATATTGGATTAAAACTTCCTCTACTTCTCTGCTTGTCAAATGCGGAAAAGGTTTATTCAGTATGGAACTTACGTTACAGCAGGTTTACTTAATGCACTACCATGTGTGTATTTAACTTTCACAAACAACTGCCGTTTTGACCCCTTTCCCAACATTTTACAGAAAACAATGTTTCCTATATAAAATCTTCCCCTACTCTTCTGCTTTTCAAGCACGAAGTCGGATTTCAAATCGGGGCTACCAATCTGTAACTAGAGCTATTTTCATAAACCATTGCCTGTTTTTCTGGCTTCGGTAAAACATGTCAGAAGTTAGCAGATTAATTCAATTCAAAACAACTATCATTTTAACCACTAAACCAAACAGTTTGACAAAAGTATATTGGATTAAAACTTCCTCTACTTCTCTGCTTGTCAAATGCGGAAAAGGTTTATTCAGTATGGAACTTACGTTACAGCAGTTTTACTAAATGCACTACCATGTGTTTTTTTAACTTTCACAAACAACTGCCGTTTTGACCCCTTTCCCAACATTTTACAGAAAACAATGTTTTCTATATAAAATCTTCCCCTACTCTTCTGCTTTTCAAGCAACAAGTCGGATTTCAAATCGGAGCTACCAATCTGTAACTAGAGCTATTTTTGTAACCCTTCGCCTGTTTTTCTGGCTTCGGTAAAAAATGTCAGAAGTTAGCAGATTCATTAAATTCAAAACAACTATCATTTTAACCACTAAACCAAAGATTTTGACAAAAGTATATTGGATTAAAACTTCCTCTACTTCTCTGCTTGTCAAATGCGGAAAAGGTTTATTCAGTATGGAACTTACGTTACAGCAGTTTTACTAAATGCACTACCATGTGTTTTTTTAACTTTCACCAACAACTGCCGTTTTGACCCCTTTCCCAACATTTTACAGAAAACAATGTTTTCTATATAAAATCTTCCCCTACTCTTCTGCTTTTCAAGCAACAAGTCGGATTTCAAATCGGAGCTACCAATCTGTAACTAGAGCTATTTTTGTAACCCTTCGCCTGTTTTTCTGGCTTCGGTAAAAAATGTCAGAAGTTAGCAGATTCATTAAATTCAAAACAACTATCATTTTAACCACTAAACCAAAGATTTTGACAAAAGTATATTGGATTAAAACTTCCTCTACTTCTCTGCTTGTCAAATGCGGAAAAGGTTTATTCAGTATGGAACTTACGTTACAGCAGTTTTACTAAATGCACTACCATGTGTTTTTTTAACTTTCACAAACAACTGCCGTTTTGACCCCTTTCCCAACATTTTACAGAAAACAATGTTTTCTATATAAAATCTTCCCCTACTCTTCTGCTTTTCAAGCAACAAGTCGGATTTCAAATCGGAGCTACCAATCTGTAACTAGAGCTATTTTTGTAACCCTTCGCCTGTTTTTCTGGCTTCGGTAAAAAATGTCAGAAGTTAGCAGATTCATTAAATTCAAAACAACTATCATTTTAACCACTAAACCAAAGATTTTGACAAAAGTATATTGGATTAAAACTTCCTCTACTTCTCTGCTTGTCAAATGCGGAAAAGGTTTATTCAGTATGGAACTTACGTTACAGCAGTTTTACTAAATGCACTACCATGTGTTTTTTTAACTTTCACCAACAACTGCCGTTTTGACCCCTTTCCCAACATTTTACAGAAAACAATGTTTTCTATATAAAATCTTCCCCTACTCTTCTGCTTTTCAAGCAACAAGTCGGATTTCAAATCGGAGCTACCAATCTGTAACTAGAGCTATTTTTGTAACCCTTCGCCTGTTTTTCTGGCTTCGGTAAAAAATGTCAGAAGTTAGCAGATTCATTAAATTCAAAACAACTATCATTTTAACCACTAAACCAAAGATTTTGACAAAAGTATATTGGATTAAAACTTCCTCTACTTCTCTGCTTGTCAAATGCGGAAAAGGTTTATTCAGTATGGAACTTATGTTACAGCAGTTTTACTAAATGCACTACCATGTGTTGTTTAAACTTTCACAAACAACTGTCGTTTTGACCCCTTTCCCAACATTTTACAGAAAACAATGTTTTCTATATAAAATCTTCCCCTACTCTTCTGCATTTCAAGCAACAAGTCAGATTTCAAATCGGAGCTACCAATCTGTAACTAGAGCTATTTTTGTAACCCTTCGCCTGTTTTTCTGGCTTCGGTAAAAAATGTCAGAAGTTAGCAGATTCATTAAATTCAAAACAACTATCATTTTGACCACTAAACCAAAGATTTTGACAAAAGTATATTGGATTAAAACTTCCTCTACTTCTCTGCTTGTCAAATGCGGAAAAGGTTTATCCAGTATGGAACTTATGTTACAGCAGTTTTACTAAATGCACTACCATGTGTTGTTTAAACTTTCACAAACAACTGTCGTTTTGACCCCTTTCCCAACATTTTACAGAAAACAATGTTTTCTATATAAAATCTTCCCCTACTCTCCTGCTTTTCAAGCAACAAGTCGGATTTCAAATCGGGGCTACCAATCTGTAACTAGAGCTATTTTTGTAACCCTTCGCCTGTTTTTCTGGCTTTGGTAAAAAATGTCAGAAGTTAGCAGATTCATTAAATTCAAAACAACTATCATTTTGACCACTAAACCAAAGATTTTGACAAAAGTATATTGGATTAAAACTTCCTCTACTTCTCTGCTTGTCAAATGCGGAAAAGGTTTATCCAGTATGGAACTTATGTTACAGCAGTTTTACTAAATGCACTACCATGTGTTGTTTAAACTTTCACAAACAACTGCCGTTTTGACCCCTTTCCCAACATTCTATATAAAATCTTCCCCTACTCTTCTGCTTTTCAAGCAACAAGTCAGATTTCAAATCGGAGCTACCAATCTGTAACTAGAGCTATTTTTGTAACCCTCGCCTGTTTTTCTGGCTTCGGTAAAAAATGTCAGAAGTTAGCAGATTCATTAAATTCAAAACAACTATCATTTTAACCACTAAACCAAAGATTTTGACAAAAGTATATTGGATTAAAACTTCCTCTACTTCTCTGCTTGTCAAATGCGGAAAAGGTTTATTCAGTATGGAACTTACGTTACAGCAGTTTTACTAAATGCACTACCATGTGTTTTTTTAACTTTCACAAACAACTGTCGTTTTGACCCCTTTCCCAACATTTTACAGAAAACAACGTTTTCTATACAAAATCTTCCCCTACTCTTCTGCTTTTCAAGCAACAAGTCGGATTTCAAATCGGAGCTACCAAACTGTAACTAGAGCTATTTTTGTAACCCTTCGCCTGTTTTTCTGGCTTTGGTAAAAAATGTCAGAAGTTAGCAGATTCATTAAATTCAAAACAACTATCATTTTGACCACTAAACCAAAGATTTTGACAAAAGTATATTGGATTAAAACTTCCTCTACTTCTCTGCTTGTCAAATGCGGAAAAGGTTTATCCAGTATGGAACTTATGTTACAGCAGTTTTACTAAATGCACTACCATGTGTTTTTTAAACTTTCACAAACAACTGCCGTTTTGACCCCTTTCCCAACATTTTACAGAAAAACATTTCCATTATATAAAATCTTCCCCTACTCTTCTGCTTTTCAAGCACGAAGTCGGATTTCAAATCGGGGCTACCAATCTGTAACTAGAGCTATTTTCATAAACCATTGCCTGTTTTTCTGGCTTCGGTAAAACATGTCAGAAGTTAGCAGATTAATTCAATTCAAAACAACTATCATTTTAACCACTAAACCAAAGAGTTTGACAAAAGTATATTGGATTAAAACTTCCTCTACTTCTCTGCTTGTCAAATGCGGAAAAGGTTTATTCAGTATGGAACTTACGTTACAGCAGTTTTACTAAATGCACTACCATGTGTTTTTTTAACTTTCACCAACAACTGCCGTTTTGACCCCTTTCCCAACATTTTACAGAAAACAATGTTTTCTATATAAAATCTTCCCCTACTCTTCTGCTTTTCAAGCAACAAGTCGGATTTCAAATCGGAGCTACCAATCTGTAACTAGAGCTATTTTTGTAACCCTTCGCCTGTTTTTCTGGCTTTGGTAAAAAATGTCAGAAGTTAGCAGATTCATTAAATTCAAAACAACTATCATTTTGACCACTAAACCAAAGATTTTGACAAAAGTATATTGGATTAAAACTTCCTCTACTTCTCTGCTTGTCAAATGCGGAAAAGGTTTATCCAGTATGGAACTTATGTTACAGCAGTTTTACTAAATGCACTACCATGTGTTTTTTAAACTTTCACAAACAACTGCCGTTTTGACCCCTTTCCCAACATTCTATATAAAATCTTCCCCTACTCTTCTGCTTTTCAAGCAACAAGTCGGATTTCAAATCGGGGCTACCAATCTGTAACTAGAGCTATTTTTGTAACCCTTCGCCTGTTTTTCTGGCTTCGGTAAAAAATGTCAGAAGTTAGCAGATTCATTAAATTCAAAACAACTATCATTTTAACCACTAAACCAAAGATTTTAACAAAAGTATATTGGATTAAAACTTCCTCTACTTCTCTGCTTGTCAAATGCGGAAAAGGTTTATTCAGTATGGAACTTACGTTACAGCAGGTTTACTTAATGCACTACCATGTGTGTTTTTAACTTTCACAAACAACTGCCGTTTTGACCCCTTTCCCAACATTTTACAGAAAACAATGTTATCTATATAAAATCTTCCCCTACTCTTCTGCTTTTCAAGCAACAAGTCGGATTTCAAATCGGGGCTACCAATCTGTAACTAGAGCTATTTTTGTAACCCTTCGCCTGTTTTTCTGGCTTCGGTAAAAAATGTCAGAAGTTAGCAGATTCATTAAATTCAAAACAACTATCATTTTAACCACTAAACCAAAGATTTTGACAAAAGTATATTGGATTAAAACTTCCTCTACTTCTCTGCTTGTCAAATGCGGAAAAGGTTTATTCAGTATGGAACTTACGTTACAGCAGTTTTACTAAATGCACTACCATGTGTTTTTTTAACTTTCACCAACAACTGCCGTTTTGACCCCTTTCCCAACATTTTACAGAAAACAATGTTTTCTATATAAAATCTTCCCCTACTCTTCTGCTTTTCAAGCAACAAGTCGGATTTCAAATCGGAGCTACCAATCTGTAACTAGAGCTATTTTTGTAACCCTTCGCCTGTTTTTCTGGCTTCGGTAAAAAATGTCAGAAGTTAGCAGATTCATTAAATTCAAAACAACTATCATTTTAACCACTAAACCAAAGATTTTGACAAAAGTATATTGGATTAAAACTTCCTCTACTTCTCTGCTTGTCAAATGCGGAAAAGGTTTATTCAGTATGGAACTTATGTTACAGCAGTTTTACTAAATGCACTACCATGTGTTTTTTTTAACTTTCACAAACAACTGCCGTTTTGACCCCTTTCCCAACATTCTATATAAAATCTTCCCCTACTCTTCTGCTTTTCAAGCAACAAGTCGGATTTCAAATCGGGGCTACCAATCTGTAACTAGAGCTATTTTTGTAACCCTTCGCCTGTTTTTCTGGCTTCGGTAAAAAATGTCAGAAGTTAGCAGATTCATTAAATTCAAAACAACTATCATTTTAACCACTAAACCAAAGATTTTAACAAAAGTATATTGGATTAAAACTTCCTCTACTTCTCTGCTTGTCAAATGCGGAAAAGGTTTATTCAGTATGGAACTTACGTTACAGCAGGTTTACTTAATGCACTACCATGTGTGTTTTTAACTTTCACAAACAACTGCCGTTTTGACCCCTTTCCCAACATTTTACAGAAAACAATGTTATCTATATAAAATCTTCCCCTACTCTTCTGCTTTTCAAGCAACAAGTCGGATTTCAAATCGGGGCTACCAATCTGTAACTAGAGCTATTTTTGTAACCCTTCGCCTGTTTTTCTGGCTTCGGTAAAAAATGTCAGAAGTTAGCAGATTCATTAAATTCAAAACAACTATCATTTTAACCACTAAACCAAAGATTTTGACAAAAGTATATTGGATTAAAACTTCCTCTACTTCTCTGCTTGTCAAATGCGGAAAAGGTTTATTCAGTATGGAACTTACGTTACAGCAGTTTTACTAAATGCACTACCATGTGTTTTTTTAACTTTCACCAACAACTGCCGTTTTGACCCCTTTCCCAACATTTTACAGAAAACAATGTTTTCTATATAAAATCTTCCCCTACTCTTCTGCTTTTCAAGCAACAAGTCAGATTTCAAATCGGGGCTACCAATCTGTAACTAGAGCTATTTTTGTAACCCTTCGCCTGTTTTTCTGGCTTCGGTAAAAAATGTCAGAAGTTAGCAGATTCATTAAATTCAAAACAACTATCATTTTAACCACTAAACCAAAGATTTTGACAAAAGTATATTGGATGAAAACTTCCTCTACTTCTCTGCTTGTCAAATGCGGAAAAGGTTTATTCAGTATGGAACTTACGTTACAGCAGTTTTACTAAATGCACTACCATGTGTTTTTTTAACTTTCACCAACAACTGCCGTTTTGACCCCTTTCCCAACATTTTACAGAAAACAATGTTTTCTATATAAAATCTTCCCCTACTCTTCTGCTTTTCAAGCAACAAGTCGGATTTCAAATCGGAGCTACCAATCTGTAACTAGAGCTATTTTTGTAACCCTTCGCCTGTTTTTCTGGCTTCGGTAAAAAATGTCAGAAGTTAGCAGATTCATTAAATTCAAAACAACTATCATTTTAACCACTAAACCAAAGATTTTGACAAAAGTATATTGGATTAAAACTTCCTCTACTTCTCTGCTTGTCAAATGCGGAAAAGGTTTATTCAGTATGGAACTTATGTTACAGCAGTTTTACTAAATGCACTACCATGTGTTTTTTTAACTTTCACAAACAACTGCCGTTTTGACCCCTTTCCCAACATTCTATATAAAATCTTCCCCTACTCTTCTGCTTTTCAAGCAACAAGTCGGATTTCAAATCGGAGCTACCAATCTGTAACTAGAGCTATTTTTGTAACCCTTCGCCTGTTTTTCTGGCTTCGGTAAAAAATGTCAGAAGTTAGCAGATTCATTAAATTCAAAACAACTATCATTTTAACCACTAAACCAAAGATTTTGACAAAAGTATATTGGATTAAAACTTCCTCTACTTCTCTGCTTGTCAAATGCGGAAAAGGTTTATTCAGTATGGAACTTACGTTACAGCAGGTTTACTTAATGCACTACCATGTGTGTTTTTAACTTTCACAAACAACTGCCGTTTTGACCCCTTTCCCAACATTTTACAGAAAACAATGTTATCTATATAAAATCTTCCCCTACTCTTCTGCTTTTCAAGCAACAAGTCGGATTTCAAATCGGGGCTACCAATCTGTAACTAGAGCTATTTTTGTAACCCTTCGCCTGTTTTTCTGGCTTCGGTAAAAAATGTCAGAAGTTAGCAGATTAATTCAATTCAAAACAACTATCATTTTAACCACTAAACCAAAGATTTTGACAAAAGTATATTGGATTAAAACTTCCTCTACTTCTCTGCTTGTCAAATGCGGAAAAGGTTTATTCAGTATGGAACTTACGTTACAGCAGTTTTACTAAATGCACTACCATGTGTTTTTTAAACTTTCACAAACAACTGCCGTTTTGACCCCTTTCCCAACATTTTACAGAAAACAATGTTTTCTATATAAAATCTTCCCCTACTCTTCTGCTTTTCAAGCAACAAGTCGGATTTCAAATCGGAGCTACCAATCTGTAACTAGAGCTATTTTTGTAACCCTTCGCCTGTTTTTCTGGCTTCGGTAAAAAATGTCAGAAGTTAGCAGATATATTAAATTCAAAACAACTATCATTTTAACCACTAAACCAAAGATTTTGACAAAAGTATATTGGATTAAAACTTCCTCTACTTCTCTGCTTGTCAAATGCGGAAAAGGTTTATTCAGTATGGAACTTACGTTACAGCAGTTTTACTAAATGCACTACCATGTGTTTTTTTAACTTTCACCAACAACTGCCGTTTTGACCCCTTTCCCAACATTTTACAGAAAACAATGTTTTCTATATAAAATCTTCCCCTACTCTTCTGCTTTTCAAGCAACAAGTCGGATTTCAAATCGGAGCTACCAATCTGTAACTAGAGCTATTTTTGTAACCCTTCGCCTGTTTTTCTGGCTTCGGTAAAAAATGTCAGAAGTTAGCAGATTCATTAAATTCAAAACAACTATCATTTTAACCACTAAACCAAAGATTTTGACAAAAGTATATTGGATTAAAACTTCCTCTACTTCTCTGCTTGTCAAATGCGGAAAAGGTTTATCCAGTATGGAACTTATGTTACAGCAGTTTTACTAAATGCACTACCATGTGTTTTTTAAACTTTCACAAACAACTGCCGTTTTGACCCCTTTCCCAACATTCTATATAAAATCTTCCCCTACTCTTCTGCTTTTCAAGCAACAAGTCGGATTTCAAATCGGAGCTACCAATCTGTAACTAGAGCTATTTTTGTAACCCTTCGCCTGTTTTTCTGGCTTCGGTAAAAAATGTCAGAAGTTAGCAGATTCATTAAATTCAAAACAACTATCATTTTAACCACTAAACCAAAGATTTTGACAAAAGTATATTGGATTAAAACTTCCTCTACTTCTCTGCTTGTCAAATGCGGAAAAGGTTTATTCAGTATGGAACTTACGTTACAGCAGGTTTACTAAATGCACTACCATGTGTGTTTTTAACTTTCACAAACAACTGCCGTTTTGACCCCTTTCCCAACATTTTACAGAAAACAATGTTTTCTATATAAAATCTTCCCCTACTCTTCTGCTTTTCAAGCAACAAGTCGGATTTCAAATCGGGGCTACCAATCTGTAACTAGAGCTATTTTTGTAACCCTTCGCCTGTTTTTCTGGCTTCGGTAAAAAATGTCAGAAGTTAGCAGATTCATTAAATTCAAAACAACTATCATTTTAACCACTAAACCAAAGATTTTGACAAAAGTATATTGGATTAAAACTTCCTCTACTTCTCTGCTTGTCAAATGCGGAAAAGGTTTATTCAGTATGGAACTTACGTTACAGCAGTTTTACTAAATGCACTACCATGTGTTTTTTTTAACTTTCACAAACAACTGCCGTTTTGACCCCTTTCCCAACATTTTACAGAAAAACATTTCCATTATATAAAATCTTCCCCTACTCTTCTGCTTTTCAAGCACGAAGTCGGATTTCAAATCGGGGCTACCAATCTGTAACTAGAGCTATTTTCATAAACCATTGCCTGTTTTTCTGGCTTCGGTAAAACATGTCAGAAGTTAGCAGATTAATTCAATTCAAAACAACTATAATTTTAACCACTAAACCAAAGGGTTTGACAAAAGTATATTGGATTAAAACTTCCTCTACTTCTCTGCTTGTCAAATGCGGAAAAGGTTTATTCAGTATGGAACTTACGTTACAGCAGTTTTACTAAATATACTACCATGTGTTTTTTTAAACTTTCACAAACAACTGTCGTTTTGACCCCTTTCCCAACATTTTACAGAAAACAATGTTTTCTATATAAAATCTTCCCCTACTCTTCTGCTTTTCAAGCAACAAGTCGGATTTCAAATCGGAGCTACCAATCTGTAACTAGAGCTATTTTTGTAACCCTTCGCCTGTTTTTCTGGCTTTGGTAAAAAATGTCAGAAGTTAGCAGATTCATTAAATTCAAAACAACCATCATTTTGACTACTAAACCAAAGATTTTGACAAAAGTATATTGGATTAAAACTTCCTCTACTTCTCTGCCTGTCAAATGCGGAAAAGGTTTATCCAGTATGGAACTTATGTTACAGCAGTTTACTAAATGCACTACCATGTGTTTTTTAAACTTTCACAAACAACTGTCGTTTTGACCCCTTTCCCAACATTTTACAGAAAACAATGTTTTCTATATAAAATCTTCCCCTACTCTTCTGCTTTTCAATCAACAAGTCGGATTTCAAATCGGAGCTACCAATCTGTAACTAGAGCTATTTTTGTAACCCTTCGCCTGTTTTTCTGGCTTTGGTAAAACGTGTCAGAAGTTAGCAGATTCATTAAATTCAAAACAACTATCATTTTGACCACTAAACCAAGGATTTTGACAAAAGTATATTGGATTAAAACTTCCTCTACTTCTCTGCTTGTCAAATGCGGAAAAGGTTTATCCAGTATGGAACTTATGTTACAGCAGTTTTACTAAATGCACTACCATGTGTTTTTTAAACTTTCACAAACAACTGCCGTTTTGACCCCTTTCCCAACATTCTATTTAAATCTTCCCATACTCTTCTGCTTTTCAAGCAACAAGTCGGATTTCAAATCGGAGCTACCAATCTGTAACTAGAGCTATTTTTGTAACCCTTCGCCTGTTTTTCTGGCTTCGGTAAAAAATGTCAGAAGTTAGCAGATTCATTAAATTCAAAACAACTATCATTTTAACCACTAAACCAAAGATTTTGACAAAAGTATATTGGATTAAAACTTCCTCTACTTCTCTGGTTGTCAAATGCGGAAAAGGTTTATTCAGTATGGAACTTACGTTACAGCAGTTTTACTAAATGCACTACCATGTGTTTTTTTTAACTTTCACAAACAACTGCCGTTTTGACCCCTTTCCCAACATTTTACAGAAAAACATTTCCATTATATAAAATCTTCCCCTACTCTTCTGCTTTTCAAGCACGAAGTCGGATTTCAAATCGGGGCTACCAATCTGTAACTAGAGCTATTTTCATAAACCATTGCCTGTTTTTCTGGCTTCGGTAAAACATGTCAGAAGTTAGCAGATTAATTCAATTCAAAACAACTATCATTTTAACCACTAAACCAAAGAGTTTGACAAAAGTATATTGGATTAAAACTTCCTCTACTTCTCTGCTTGTCAAATGCGGAAAAGGTTTATTCAGTATGGAACTTACGTTACAGCAGTTTTACTAAATATACTACCATGTGTTTTTTTAACTTTCACAAACAACTGCCGTTTTGACCCCTTTCCCAACATTTTACAGAAAACAATGTTTTCTATATAAAATCTTCCCCTACTCTTCTGCATTTCAAGCAACAAGTCGGATTTCAAATCGGAGCTACCAATCTGTAACTAGAGCTATTTTTGTAACCCTTCGCCTGTTTTTCTGGCTTTGGTAAAAAATGTCAGAAGTTAGCAGATTCATTAAATTCAAAACAACTATCATTTTGACCACTATACCAAAGATTTTGACAAAAGTATATTGGATTAAAACTTCCTCTACTTCTCTGCTTGTCAAATGCGGAAAAGGTTTATCCAGTATGGAACTTATGTTACAGCAGTTTTACTAAATGCACTACCATGTGTTTTTTAAACTTTCACAAACAACTGCCGTTTTGACCCCTTTCCCAACATTCTATATAAAATCTTCCCCTACTCTTCTGCTTTTCAAGCAACAAGTCGGATTTCAAATCGGAGCTACCAATCTGTAACTAGAGCTATTTTTGGAACCCTTCGCCTGTTTTTCTGGCTTCGGTAAAAAATGTCAGAAGTAAGCAGATTCATTAAATTCAAAACAACTATCATTTTAACCACTAAACCAAAGATTTTGACAAAAGTATATTGGATTAAAACTTCCTCTACTTCTCTGGTTGTCAAATGCGGAAAAGGTTTATTCAGTATGGAACTTACGTTACAGCAGTTTTACTAAATGCACTACCATGTGTTTTTTTTAACTTTCACAAACAACTGCCGTTTTGACCCCTTTCCCAACATTTTACAGAAAAACATTTCCATTATATAAAATCTTCCCCTACTCTTCTGCTTTTCAAGCACGAAGTCGGATTTCAAATCGGGGCTACCAATCTGTAACTAGAGCTATTTTCATAAACCATTGCCTGTTTTTCTGGCTTCGGTAAAACATGTCAGAAGTTAGCAGATTAATTCAATTCAAAACAACTATCATTTTAACCACTAAACCAAAGAGTTTGACAAAAGTATATTGGATTAAAACTTCCTCTACTTCTCTGCTTGTCAAATGCGGAAAAGGTTTATTCAGTATGGAACTTACGTTACAGCAGTTTTACTAAATACACTACCATGTGTTTTTTTAACTTTCACAAACAACTGCCGTTTTGACCCCTTTCCCAACATTTTACAGAAAACAATGTTTTCTATATAAAATCTTCCCCTACTCTTCTGCATTTCAAGCAACAAGTCGGATTTCAAATCGGAGCTACCAATCTGTAACTAGAGCTATTTTTGTAACCCTTCGCCTGTTTTTCTGGCTTTGGTAAAAAATGTCAGAAGTTAGCAGATTCATTAAATTCAAAACAACTATCATTTTGACCACTAAACCAAAGATTTTGACAAAAGTATATTGGATTAAAACTTCCTCTACTTCTCTGCTTGTCAAATGCGGAAAAGGTTTATCCAGTATGGAACTTATGTTACAGCAGTTTTACTAAATGCACTACCATGTGTTTTTTAAACTTTCACAAACAACTGCCGTTTTGACCCCTTTCCCAACATTCTATATAAAATCTTCCCCTACTCTTCTGCTTTTCAAGCAACAAGTCGGATTTCAAATCGGAGCTACCAATCTGTAACTAGAGCTATTTTTGGAACCCTTCGCCTGTTTTTCTGGCTTCGGTAAAAAATGTCAGAAGTAAGCAGATTCATTAAATTCAAAACAACTATCATTTTAACCACTAAACCAAAGATTTTGACAAAAGTATATTGGATTAAAACTTCCTCTACTTCTCTGGTTGTCAAATGCGGAAAAGGTTTATTCAGTATGGAACTTACGTTACAGCAGTTTTACTAAATGCACTACCATGTGTTTTTTTTAACTTTCACAAACAACTGCCGTTTTGACCCCTTTCCCAACATTTTACAGAAAAACATTTCCATTATATAAAATCTTCCCCTACTCTTCTGCTTTTCAAGCACGAAGTCGGATTTCAAATCGGGGCTACCAATCTGTAACTAGAGCTATTTTCATAAACCATTGCCTGTTTTTCTGGCTTCGGTAAAACATGTCAGAAGTTAGCAGATTAATTCAATTCAAAACAACTATCATTTTAACCACTAAACCAAAGAGTTTGACAAAAGTATATTGGATTAAAACTTCCTCTACTTCTCTGCTTGTCAAATGCGGAAAAGGTTTATTCAGTATGGAACTTACGTTAAAGCAGTTTTACTAAATATACTACCATGTGTTTTTTTAACTTTCACAAACAACTGCCGTTTTGACCCCTTTCCCAACATTTTACAGAAAACAATGTTTTCTATATAAAATCTTCCCCTACTCTTCTGCTTTTCAAGCAACAAGTCGGATTTCAAATCGGAGCTACCAATCTGTAACTAGAGCTATTTTTGTAACCCTTCGCCTGTTTTTCTGGCTTTGGTAAAAAATGTCAGAAGTTAGCAGATTCATTAAATTCAAAACAACTATCATTTTGACCACTAAACCAAAGATTTTGACAAAAGTATATTGGATTAAAACTTCCTCTACTTCTCTGCTTGTCAAATGCGGAAAAGGTTTATCCAGTATGGAACTTATGTTACAGCAGTTTTACTAAATGCACTACCATGTGTTTTTTAAACTTTCACAAACAACTGCCGTTTTGACCCCTTTCCCAACATTCTATATAAAATCTTCCCCTACTCTTCTGCTTTTCAAGCAACAAGTCGGATTTCAAATCGGAGCTACCAATCTGTAACTAGAGCTATTTTTGTAACCCTTCGCCTGTTTTTCTGGCTTCGGTAAAAAATGTCAGAAGTTAGCAGATTCATTAAATTCAAAACAACCATCATTTTGACTACTAAACCAAAGATTTTGACAAAAGTATATTGGATTAAAACTTCCTCTACTTCTCTGCTTGTCAAATGCGGAAAAGGTTTATCCAGTATGGAACTTATGTTACAGCAGTTTACTAAATGCACTACCATGTGTTTTTTAAACTTTCACAAACAACTGTCGTTTTGACCCCTTTCCCAACATTTTACAGAAAACAATGTTTTCTATATAAAATCTTCCCCTACTCTTCTGCTTTTCAATCAACAAGTCGGATTTCAAATCGGAGCTACCAATCTGTAACTAGAGCTATTTTTGTAACCCTTCGTCTGTTTTTCTGGCTTTGGTAAAAAGTGTCAGAAGTTAGCAGATTCATTAAATTCAAAACAACTATCATTTTGACCACTAAACCAAAGATTTTGACAAAAGTATATTGGATTAAAACTTCCTCTACTTCTCTGCTTGTCAAATGCGGAAAAGGTTTATCCAGTATGGAACTTATGTTACAGCAGTTTTACTAAATGCACTACCATGTGTTTTTTAAACTTTCACAAACAACTGCCGTTTTGACCCCTTTCCCAACATTCTATATAAAATCTTCCCCTACTCTTCTGCTTTTCAAGCAACAAGTCGGATTTCAAATCGGAGCTACCAATCTGTAACTAGAGCTATTTTTGTAACCCTTCGCCTGTTTTTCTGGCTTCGGTAAAAAATGTCAGAAGTTAGCAGATTCATTAAATTCAAAACAACTATCATTTTGACCACTAAACCAAAGATTTTGACAAAAGTATAATGGATTAAAACTTCCTCTAGTTCTCTGCTTGTCAAATGCGGAAAAGGTTTATTCAGTATGGAATTTACGTTACAGCAATTTTACTAAATGCACTACCATGTGTTTTTTAAACTTTCACAAACAACTGCCATTTTGAACCCTTTCCCAACATTTTACAGAGAACAATGTTTGCTATATAAAATCTTCCCCTACTCGTCTGCTTTTCAAGCACGAAGTCGGATTTCAAATCGGGGCTACCAATCTGTAACTAGAGCTATTTTTGTAACCCTTCGCCTGTTTTTCTGGCTTTGGTAAAAAGTGTCAGAAGTTAGCAGATTCATTAAATTCAAAAAAACTATCATTTTGACCACTAAACCAAAGATTTTGACAAAAGTATATTGGATTAAAACTTCCTCTACTTCTCTGCTTGTCAAATGCGGAAAAGGTTTATCCAGTATGGAACTTATGTTACAGCAGTTTTACTAAATGCACTACCATGTGTTTTTTAAACTTTCACAAACAACTGCCGTTTTGACCCCTTTCCCAACATTCTATATAAAATCTCCCCCTACTCTTCTGCTTTTCAAGCAACAAGTCGGATTTCAAATCGGAGCTACCAATCTGTAACTAGAGCTATTTTTGTAACCCTTCGCCTGTTTTTCTGGCTTCGGTAAAAAATGTCAGAAGTTAGCAGATTCATTAAATTCAAAACAACTATCATTTTAACCACTAAACCAAAGATTTTGACAAAAGTATATTGGATTAAAACTTCCTCTACTTCTCTGGTTGTCAAATGCGGAAAAGATTTATTCAGTATGGAACTTACGTTACAGCAGTTTTACTAAATACACTACCATGTGTTTTTTTTTACTTTCACAAACAACTGCCGTTTTGACCCCTTTCCCAACATTTTACAGAAAAACATTTCCATTATATAAAATCTTCCCCTACTCTTCTGCTTTTCAAGCACGAAGTCGGATTTCAAATCGGGGCTACCAATCTGTAACTAGAGCTATTTTCATAAACCATTGCCTGTTTTTCTGGCTTCGGTAAAACATGTCAGAAGTTAGCAGATTAATTCAATTCAAAACAACTATCATTTTAACCACTAAACCAAAGAGTTTGACAAAAGTATATTGGATTAAAACTTCCTCTACTTCTCTGCTTGTCAAATGCGGAAAAGGTTTATTCAGTATGGAACTTACGTTACAGCAGTTTTACTAAATATACTACCATGTGTTTTTTTAACTTTCACAAACAACTGCCGTTTTGACCCCTTTCCCAACATTTTACAGAAAACAATGTTTTCTATATAAAATCTTCCCCTACTCTTCTGCTTTTCAAGCAACAAGTCGGATTTCAAATCGGAGCTACCAATCTGTAACTAGAGCTATTTTTGTAACCCTTCGCCTGTTTTTCTGGCTTCGGTAAAAAATGTCAGAAGTTAGCAGATTCATTAAATTCAAAACAACTATCATTTTGACCACTAAACCAAAGATTTTGACAAAAGTATAATGGATTAAAACTTCCTCTACTTCTCTGCTTGTCAAATGCGGAAAAGGTTTATTCAGTATGGAATTTACGTTACAGCAGTTTTACTAAATGCACTACCATGTGTTTTTTAAACTTTCACAAACAACTGCCATTTTGAACCCTTTCCCAACATTTTACAGAAAACAATGTTTGCTATATAAAATCTTCCCCTACTCGTCTGCTTTTCAAGCACGAAGTCGGATTTCAAATCGGGGCTACCAATCTGTAACTAGAGCTATTTTTGTAACCCTTCGCCTGTTTTTCTGGCTTCGGTAAAACATGTCAGAAGTTAGCAGATCCATTCAATTCAAAACAACTATCATTTTGACCACTAAACCAAAGATTTTGACAAAAGTATATTGTTTTAAAACTTCCTCTACTTCTCTGCTTGTCAAATGCGGAAAAGGTTTATCCAGTATGGAACTTATGTTACAGCAGTTTTACTAAATGCACTACCATGTGTTTTTTAAACTTTCACAAACAACTGCCGTTTTGACCCCTTTCCCAACATTCTATATAAAATCTTCCCCTACTCTTCTGCTTTTCAAGCAACAAGTCGGATTTCAAATCGGAGCTACCAATCTGTAACTAGAGCTATTTTTGTAACCCTTCGCCTGTTTTTCTGGCTTCGGTAATAAATGTCAGAAGTTAGCAGATTCATTAAATTCAAAACAACTATCATTTTGACTACTAAACCAAAGATTTTGACAAAAGTATATTGGATTAAAACTTCCTCTACTTCTCTGCTTGTCAAATGCGGAAAAGGTTTATCCAGTATGGAACTTATGTTACAGCAGTTTTACTAAATGCACTACCATGTGTTTTTTAAACTTTCACAAACAACTGCCGTTTTGACCCCTTTCCCAACATTCTATATAAAATCTTCCCCTACTCTTCTGCTTTTCAAGCAACAAGTCGGATTTCAAATCGGAGCTACCAATCTGTAACTAGAGCTATTTTTGTAACCCTTCGCCTGTTTTTCTGGCTTCGGTAATAAATGTCAGAAGTTAGCAGATTCATTAAATTCAAAACAACTATCATTTTGACTACTAAACCAAAGATTTTTGACAAAAGTATATTGGATTAAAACTTCCTCTACTTCTCTGCTTGTCAAATGCGGAAAAGGTTTATCCAGTATGGAACTTATGTTACAGCAGTTTACTAAATGCACTACCATGTGTTTTTTTAAATTTCACAAACAACTGCCGTTTTGACCCCTTTCACAACATTCTATATAAAATCTTCCCCTACTCTTCTGCTTTTCAAGCAACAAGTCGGTTTTCAAATCGGAGCTACCAATCTGTAACTAGAGCTATTTTTGTAACCCATCGCCTGTTTTTCTGGCTTCGGTAAAACATGTCAGAAGTTAGCAGATTAATTCAATTCAAAACAACTATCATTTTAACCACTAAACCAAAGAGTTTGACAAAAGTATATTGGATTGAAACTTCGTCTACTTCTCTGCTTGTCAAATGCGGAAAAGTTTATAAGAAAAATTGCACATTATTAGAAAAATTTAGAGGAAAAATGTTCCCTAAATTTATTCAAAGTTTGGGTTTGGAATTCATTGGAAGCTGCAAAGACAAGTTTAATCTATTTATAGATGTTGACGAACTACCAGTACTGTACCAGTAATGTGGAAGTTGGACGTGAATGAATTTACAAAAGCAAATTAAATTAATTAATCAATGCCAATGAATAATCTTACCTGTGTAGGCTATCTGGGTATTAAACTTTAATTAACATGAGATGTGACTTCATCTAGGTTAATATGAGAAATTCAAAAGTGTCTCATTTGATTGGAAGAACATTAAATTATGTTCAACATTTTAATTCATTAAATTGAATGAGATGATAATCCATACAATCTCCATTGATTGGATATCATAAGTATAAACAGTAGACCAAATTTTGGGAACATTCAACACTGTGGTACACTTCTCCCTAAGGCCGAAGCCACATGGGATTCCCGCTGGGGCGGGGCTTCTGTCAGTACTGGATAACAGAATGGGGTTCTGTACTAACCAAATTTTACTGATTGATCAATTTAATGATAAATCAAACCTGTATAAGCGATTTGTGAATTAAACTTTAATTAACCTGAGAAGTTGCTTCATCTAGGTTAGTTTGGAAAAAGTTTGCAATGTCTTATTTAGAAAACTCATTAATTTGGATATTATCAAAATATCTATTTCAGAATGTAAATGGCCAGATTTACACTTATTAGTTCAATTGGATAAGACATTGATATCCGTCTGGATATCATAAGTAATGACTTGAGTGTGACCTGAAAAATTCTTCATGAACGAATATACTGGGCACACTTCAGCGGTCAATGATTTCACACGCTGAAATCAAACGGAACTACCCGGGGCGGGACTTCCGTTCCGCGAGGCGGAGGAATTTCAACGTGGCACCAGAAAACAAAATGGCTATTTTCCCTTGTTAGCTTTAGCACTCTCATGAAAGCTAAACCTACCTTGTGCCTGAAAATGCTGCACATAGGGTTCCCTTGGCAAGGGAAAGGTTTTACTTATAACGTATTATGTTCAAACCCTTTCAAATCCTCTGCGTTTTTTGACGATGTTTTAACCGGAACACGCAGCAAACAACGAAATGCACCGTGGTCTCCTCGCGTGGAATCGCGAGAGAGACAGACATAATTATCGCTGGTAAACTATATCTCCTGAATTTCAATCGGCTGGCTCTTTGTCCTCGCTCGAGAAATTAATAATGACCTGGCCTACCCGCGTCTAAACGCGCGAGGCAGAAATAGCCCTGCGTTTGGCCAAACGCTCTATTTCTCAGATTTCTATAATTTGCTTTCTCAGCCTCATACAAGAAATGTATTCGCTTACATTACCCACTGACTACGTCAGAGAACAACGCGGGGGCGGGGAATCTCAGCACACACACACTCAATGCTTGTCTTTAATTTGCTATTAAAGTTATATACTAAATCATCACAAGAGGAAGGCAGAGTATTGT
This sequence comes from Salvelinus fontinalis, assembly GCF_029448725.1. Taxonomy (NCBI): domain Eukaryota; kingdom Metazoa; phylum Chordata; class Actinopteri; order Salmoniformes; family Salmonidae; genus Salvelinus; species Salvelinus fontinalis. Next base: position 49,291 of record NW_026600403.1, on the reverse strand, counting down.
TCATATACTGAACAAAATTTGTAGCAACTTCAGAGTTAAGATATCGTTTCTTAATAATGCGCTCAGTATTACCCTGTGCTATGGGCAACAAGTTAGTAAAAAATACACAGTGGTGATCAGATAAAGCAACATCAACAATAGAGGCGATGTCAATAGAAAGCCCCTGCGTAATAATCAGGTTATGGGTGGGCCCAGTAACATGTTGGATAAAGTCCATAGAACTCAAAAGATTCAGATATTTAATGGCCTTGGAGTCAGTCTCTTTGAATATTAAAATAACCCAACACAATGATTTTATCATAGTTCTCAAGGACAATAGTTTAGAGAAATCAGTAAAGAAAGTGGGGCAGTGCTTTGGTGGCCTATACAGGGTTATGGCCAGCACTGGTGGCTGACATTTAAACAGTATAGCATGATGCTCAAAAGATCCAATGTGTCGTCATGCATTTGTGCATGCACACTGGTAACTATCATAGCTATCTTGCTAGTTAACCAGTATTTTATTTTCTATTTCTGCACAATGGAATTTATTAAAGCCTTGAATCTCATTGGGGCCTCACCACTGGTCATCTAACTAGCCATTAGCCAGCAAGGTTCCATCGGATTCCGTTAGACCAAATCTTGTTAGAATGGCTAGAAAGGCTGTTTTTTGGCATTTAACTACCAGTTTGTATATAATCTGGTTTCGGCATGAGAAAAGGGTCCCTGCACTTACTGGTACAGAGCCTCAGAAATAAAAGATCTGGTCACGGATTAGGAGCCACTCCCTTTTTTAATATAATTTATTTAGTTCTAGGTTATGCCCATTTCAAATTGAATCCATGAAGAATCATCTGTTTTCAAAATATCCAAAACAGAGAAAGTTGCTGTAGACAGCTGCACTTCCCAGAAAGACAGATTTGCGCAACAAACGGACACGTCTGTTGCTGTTTATAAAGTTAAAACTGTGAACACGCCTACACAAGGCATGTATCCAATCATTGCTGAATTAACAGTAGTATTTAGAATTGTGGTATAATCACAATATAGTTTGGTTTAAGTATATGAATATTCATTGTCCTACTACCAAAGACTGTCTATTATATTGACAAATAGTCAAGAAACTGCTCTAACAATGGAAATACATGTCCTCAAAGACAAAATAAAGGCAGGAGAGATCAGGTGGGATTATTCTAGCCAATGAGAGGGCAGATACACTTGTGAACAACAGAGATAAATAGAGTATTCATCTTTGTATCTGTGACAGCATCGTTGAGACCAATTGACTTAATCTTCATTGGCTGATTGCTCCCAAATCATAAGAATCCCCACCCAGTTGACTAGGCCTACATTAAATTGAGGGAAGCCCCCAATGGCCATGCTAAAACAGGTTATATCAATCATCACTCCTCTATCTATGACAACAGGCACAACTCTGATATAAAGTATTTTTTTCAGTTGCTGAAATGCCTCGTGCGTCCACATATATCATTGCATTCGAAACAACCTAACCATTACGAAACTTCTATTAGATCAAAAAAGCCTTACGTAGAAAATGTACAATTACATATTTTTAGACCAAATTCGACACTCTCTCATTGACCTCATCCATACAACAATTTCTTACTTCATGGGGTTATTTACGTGGACAGATTTTGGGCAGAGTAAAACCTCTAGTTTCACCTCTTCCTTTCTGCTACTTATGCTTGTCTATGAATTACTGTGCTTCGAGTACATTCCAGTAAATGAGCGCTCTTTTGATGAGAAGCACCAACTTGTGGTCTTTGTTAATGCTTTTGCATTCAGCAACTGACTTTTGCACGTACACATATTAAATATTTTACTATAGTTCTGTATTTAACCCAACCCCTCTGAATTAGAGGTGTGTGGGGCTGGCTTAATCGACGTCCACATCATCAATGCGCGGGGGGGGGAGCAGTTGTTGCAGCCACATTTCCAGCACACATAATAAGGGTTGTTGATATTTGATATACTTAAAACCTGTCTAGGATCAGCGTGCCGCTAGCGGCACACCCCCCCCCCCCCCCACTGAAAAACCAGTGCCGCGAAATTCAAAAAAAATATTTTTTTTTAAATATTTAACTTTCACACATTAAAGTCCAATACAGCTAATGAAAGACACAGATCTTGTGAATCCAGTCAACATGTCCGATTTTTAAAATGTTTTACAGGGAAGACACAATATGTAAAGATGTACATCTATTACCTAAAAACACATTAGCATAATCCACCATCTTTTATTTGTCCACCAACACCAGTAGCCATCACCAATTCGGCTAAACTAAGATATTTATAGCCCCTAACCAACAAAAAAACTCATCAGATGACAGTCTGATAACATATTTATGGTATGGGATAGGTTTTGTTAGAAAAAAGTGCATATTTCAGGTAGATGGCATAGGTTACAATTGCACCCACCGTCACAAATGGAATAGAAAAACTACTTAGAGCAACGTGTTTACCTACTTACTAATCATCAAACATTTCGTAAAAATACACAGCATACACTAATCGAAAGACACAGATCCTGTGAATAGAGACAATATTTCAGATTTTCTAAGTGTCTTACAGCGAAAACACAATAAATCGTTATATTAGCATAGCACATAGCACATAGCAGCCCAGCATTGATTCTAGCCAAAGTGAGCGATAACGTCAACATCGCCAAAAATATATTAATTTTTTCACTAACCTTCTCAGAATTCTTCAGATGACACTCCTGTAACATCATATTACACAATCCATATAGAGTTTGATCGAAAACGTTTATATTTAGCCACCAAAATCATGGTTAGACAATGTGAAATGTAGCTCAGCTGGTCAGAAAATGTCCTTGCGCCACTTAGACAGTGATCTACTCTTATACATAAATACTCATAAACGTGACTAAAAAATATAGGGTGGACAGGGATTGATAGACAATTTAATTCTTAATACAATTGCGGAATTACATTTTTTAATTTATCCTTACTTTTCAATACAATTTGCGCCAAGCGAAGCTACGTCAAAAAACATGGCGTCCTAAGCCACTAAAATGTTTCGACAGAAACACGATTTATCATAATAAAAATGTCCTACTTTGAGCTGTTCTTCCATCAGTATCTTGGGCAAAGGATCCTTTCTTGGGAGTAATCGTCTTTTGGTGGAAAGCTGTCCTCTTGCCATGTGGAAATGCCAACTGCGTTCGGGATGAACTGAAAAGCGTGCCCAGCTATTCACATCGTTTCAAAAATAAATGTCCCAAAATCGCACTAAACGGACATAAATTGCTATAAAACGCTTGAAATTAACTACCTTATGATGTTTTTAACTCCTATAACGAGTGAAAAGATGACCGGAGAAATATAACAGGCTAAACTAACGCTTGGAACAGGAGCGGGTCGGTGTCTTCCACGCGCGTTACGCACCAAGAAAAGACTTGCTAGCTACAGGGTTTTTTCATTTTGTAGTGCCTGTGAACGCGCAATCGACCCCATTGGAATCGTCATCACGTAAAGGCATCCAGGGGAAGACGTAAGAAGTGTCCGTATAGTCATAGCAATAACAGTGCCCTTTTAACTGACTTCAGAACAGTGGCCAACATTTCTGAAATCTGACTCCATGTCAGGGAAATTGCTGTAGAATGGGCTCTGTTCCACTTAGAGACAAAATTTCAACTCCTATAGAAACTATAGACTGTTTTCTATCCAATAATAATAATAATATGCATATTGTACGATCAAGGATTTTGTGGGAAGCCGTTTCAAAAAGTACCCAATTAGCATAAATAGTCTCAACAGCGCCCCCATCCTCAACAGGTTAATCGTTGCAGATTAAGTTGTGAAAGAAATGCTGCCAGAAAGTTTGTTTATTTTGGGTGGGAGTATATGGCGCCGAAAGAAGCTCTGCTTACCTTATTTACATATGTATTCAGACCCTTTGCGAAGAGACTCGAAATTGAGCTCAGGTGCATGCTTTTTCCATTGATCATCCTTGCGATGATTCTACAACTCAATTGGAGTCCACCTGTAGTAAATTCAATTGATTGGACATGATTTGGAAGGTCCCACAGTTGACAGTGCATGGCAGAGCAAAAACCGAGCTATGAGGTCAAAGGAATTGTCCGTAGCGCTCCGAGACAGGATTGTGTCGAGGCACAGATCTGGGGAAGGGTACCAAAACATTTCTGCAGCATTGAAGGTCCCCAAGAACACAGTGGGACCATCATTCTTATTCTTATATATTCTTATTCATTCTTATTATCATTCTTCAATGGAAGAAATCTGGAACCACCAAGACTCTTCCTAGAGCTGTCTGCCCGGCAAAACTGAGCAATCGGGAGAGAAGGGCCTTGGTCATGAAGGTGACCAAGAACCCAATGGTCACTCTGACAGAGCTGCAGAGTTCCTCTGTGGAGATGGCAGAACCTTCCAGAAGGACAACCATCTCTGCAGCACTCCACCAATCAGGCCTTTTTGGTAGAGTGACCAGACGAAAACTACTCTTCAGTAAAAGGCACGTGACAGTCCGCTTGCAGCCAAAAGGCACCTAAAGACTATCAGACCATGAAAACAAGATTCTCTGGTCTGATGAAACCAAGATTTAACTCTTTGGTCTGAATGTCAAGCGTCACGTCTGGAGGAAACCTGGCACCATCCCTAAAGGTGAAGCATGGTGGTGGCAGCATCATGCTCTGTGGATGTTTTTCAGTGGCGGGGACTGGGAGACAAGTCAGGATCAAGGAAAAGATTAATGGAGCGAAAGACAGAGAGATCCTTAATGAAAACCTGCTCCTGAGCGCTCCAGAGGACCTCGAGGCAAAGGTTCACCTTCCAACAGGACAACGGCCATAAGCACACAGCCAAGATGATGCTGCTGGAAGTGGTGTTGGAGGGCCAGTAGGAAGCACCATTTCATCTGGTCTAAAAAAATATCCCAATGCCGCAGGGCAGTGATTTGGGACATTGCCCTGTGCAGGGTGAAAGTCTTTCGGATGGGACGTTAAACGGGTGTCCTGGCTAAATTATCAATCTGGTCTTCATACTGTACCATCATGGCCACCTAATCACCCCCAGATTACAATTGGCTCATTCCTCCTCTCCCCTGTAACTATTCCCCGAGGTCGTTGCTGTAAATGAGAATGTGTTCTCAGTCAACTTACCTGGTAAAATAAGGGTAAAATAAAATAAATAAAAAATACTCCCTGTTCATCCATGACTGCATGGCCACACACACTTCCAACTCAATCATCAAGTTTGCAGACGACACAACAGTAGTAGGCATGATTACCAACAATAACGAGACAGCCTAGAGGGAGGAGGTGAGGGACCTGGTGGAGTGGTGCCAGGAAAATAACCTCAACATCAACAAAACAAAGAAGCTCAGCAGCAACACTCCCCCTCAAACCTGGCAGAGCTTGAGAGAATATGCAGAGAAGAATGGGATAAACTCCCCAAATACAGGTGTGCCAAGCTTGTAGTGTCATACCCAGGAAGGCTCGGTGCTGTAATTGTTGCCAAAGGTGCTTCAACAAAGTACTGAGTAAAGAGTATGAATACTTAGGTGAATGTGATATTTTTTATAAATTAGCAAAATTTTTAAAGAACAGTTTTTGCTTTGTCATTATGGGGTATTGTGTGTAGATTGATGAGGAGAAAAAAACGATGTAATCAATTTTAGAATAAGGCTGTAACTTAACAAAATGTGGAAAAAGTCAACGGAACTGAATACTTCCCGAAGGCACTGTATATATATTATTGGGTAAATTTCTTACATTTTAGCCCAGAACGTTTTTTTTGTGTTATTACATACAGCTGGGAATATCTTTTGGATATCAGAGCAGCTGTAACGCACCAGCATTGCGACCAGAAATACGACTTTCCCGAATTGGATCCATTGTTGGTACCCCCCCCCCAAGGCAATTGAACTTATTCCAGAGGCTGCTCCAAGACGTCGCTGGTGGAGAAGAGGTATTCGGAGGGGACTTCTAGTCCGACTCATGAGGCGTAAACACCATCCACCGCTTCCGAGTATATTACTTGCCAATGTTCAGTCAATAAAGTAGACAAGGTCAGGGCGAGGATGTCCTTCCAGAGAGACGTCAGGGAACATATTCTGTTTCTCGGAATCATGGCTCTCTCCGGATATACTGTCCCCGTCCAAAGAGCTAGCTGGGTTCTCAGTAAATCTCGCAGACTGGAATAAAGAACTCTCCGGGAAGAAGAAAGGAGGTGGTGTATGTTTCATGAATAACTAATTGTGGTGTGATTGTGGTAACGTACAGGAACTCAATACTTTTTGTTCACCCAACATAGAATGCCTCACAATCAAATGCCGACCCAAGATAATTCTCTTCGGTTATAGTCACAGCCGCGTATATTCCCCCTCAAGCCGATACCACAACGGCCCTCAAGAAAGTACACTTGACTTTGTGCAAACTAGAAAACACATATCCTTAGGCCACATTTAATTTTTTTACCACCTTTTCTCCCCAATTTCATGGTATCCAATTGTTAGTAATTACTATCTTTTCTCATCGCTACAACTCCCGTACGGGCTCGGGAGAGACGAAGGTCGAAAGGCATGCGTCCTCCGAAACACAACCCAACCAAGCCGCACTGCTTCTTAACACAGCGCGCCTCCAACCCGGAAGCCAGCCGCACCAATGTGTCGGAGGAAACACCGTGCACCTAGCTACCTTGGTTAGCGCGCACTGCGCCCGGCCCGCCACAGGAGTCGCTGGTGCGCGATGAGACAAGGATATCCCTAACGGCCAAACCCTCCCTAACCCGGACGACGCTAGGCCAATTGTGCGTCGCCCCATGGACCTTCCAGTCGCGGCCGGCTGCGACAGAGCCTGGGCGCGAACCCAGAGTCTCCGGTGGCACAGCTAGCGCTGCGATGCAGTGCCCTAGACCACTGCGCCACCCGGGAGGCCTTAGGCCACATTTATTGTATCCGGGGACTTTAACCTGTTGAGGATGGGGGCGCTGTTGTCACTATTTATGCTAATCGTGTAATTTTTGAAACGGCTTCCAACAAAATTCTTGATCGTACAATATGCATATTATTATCATTATTGGATAGAAAAAAGTCTATAGTTTCTATAGGAGTTGAAATTTTGTCTCTAAGTGGAACAGAAGTCATTCTACAGCAATTTCCCTGACATGGAGTCAGATTTCAGAAATTTTGGCCCCTGATCTGGAGTCAGTTAAAAGGGCACTGTTATTGCTATGAGTATACGGACACTGCTTACGTCTTCCCCTGGATGCCTTTACGTGATGACGATTTGAATGGGGTCGATTGCGCATTCACAGGCACTACAAATTTAAAAAACCTGTAGCTAGGAACTCTTTTCTTGCTGCGTAATGCGCCTGGAGGACATCGACCCGCACTTGTTCCAAGCATTAGTGGAGGGAGTAATATTACTCTGGTCATGTTTCTACTCGTTATGGGAGTTAAAAACATCATAAGGTAGTTAATTTAAAGCGTTTTATAGCAATTTATATCCGTTTAGTGCGATTTTGGGACATTTATTTCTGAAACGCTGTGAATTGCTGGGCACGCTTCCAGTTCATCCCGAACGCAGTTGGCATTTCCACATGGCAAGAGGACAGCTTTCCACCAAAAGACGATTAGACCCAAGAAAGGATCCTTTGCCCAAGATACTGATGGAAGAACAGCTCAAAGTAGGACATTTTTATTATGATAAATCGTGTTTCTGTCGAAAAATGTTAGTGGCTTAGGACGCCATGTTTTTTGACGTAGCTTCGCTTGGCGCAAACTGTATTGAAAAGTAAGGATAATTTAAAAAATGTAATTCCGCGATTGTATTAAGAATTAAATTGTCTATCAATCCCTGTCCACCCTATATTTTTTAGTCACGTTTATGAGTATTTATGTATAAGGGTAGATCACTGTCTAATATGGCGCACGGACATTTTCTCACCAGCTGGGCTACATTTCACATTGTCTAACCATGATTTTGGTGGCTAAATATAAACATTTTCGATCAAACTCTATATGGATTGTGTAATATGATGTTACAGGAGTGTCATCTGAAGAATTCTGAGAAGGTTAGTGAAAAAATTAATATATTTTGACGATGTTGACGTTATCGCTCAATTTGGCTAGAATCAATGCTGGGCTGCTATGTGTTATGTGCTATGCTAATATAACGATTTATTGTGTTTTCGCTGTAAGACACTTAGAAAAACTGAAATATTGTCTGTATTCACAGGATCTGTGTCTTTCGATTAGTGTATGCTGTGTATTTTTACGAAATGTTTGATGATTAGTAAGTAGGTAAACACGTTGCTCTATGTAGTTTTTCTAGTCCATTTGTGACGGTGGGTGCAATTGTAACCTATGCCATCTACCTGAAATATGCACTTTGTTCTAACAAAACCTATCCCATACCATAAATATGTTATCAGACTGTCATCTGATGAGTTTTTTTCTTGGTTAGGGGCTATAAATATCTTAGTTTAGCCGAATTGGTGATAGCTACTGGTGTTGGTGGACAAATAAAAGATGGTGGATTATGCTAATGTGTTTTTAGGTAATAGATGTACATCTTTACATATTGTGTCTTCCCTGTAAAACATTTTAAAAATCGGACATGTTGGCTGGATTCACAAGATCTGTGTCTTTCATTAGCTGTATTGGACTTTAATGTGTGAAAGTTAAATATTAAAAAAAATAATAATAAATGAATTTCGCGGCACTGGTTTTTCAGTGGGGGTGGGGGGGGAGTGCCGCTAGCGGCACCCTCATCCTAGACAGGTTAACAAGGCAAATATGAGGAAAACGTTTCCTAAGTTATGTCAACACATTGCATGTAGTATTTAAGCTTAAAAAACTCTGGACCACTGTTACTCTCCTTTCCGGGATGGCTACAAGGCCCGACTCTCTAAGGCAAATCAGATCACGACTCTATTCTGCACCTCCCTTCATATAGGCAGAAACTCAAACAGAAAGTACCCTTGCTAAGGTTTTGTCACGACTTGCCCTGTTGGGTGAGGATTATAGGCGCCCCATCTCTCTCCCCCTCCAGTTTAATGATCGGTCGTGAAAACTCTGCTTTTGGGCTCTGCAGTATTGAGAGTGGAATGTGTGATTGTGGAACACAGAGAGACTTGGCATAAAAAAGGTTGAATGATGAAACAATATATCTGTATTCCAACCAGTTGTAAGGGTCCGTGGGCAGTTAAATAACAATCCTGTTGAATTTGTTAATAATTTGCAATGTAACTAAGGACAGTAGAACAACATAACTGTATCTCTGAATGTGTATAATTCTCAGTGATCAGAATCACATCCAAATGTTGGGGAACTGATATGATTAAATATGAAACTATTTGTGAGAATGTGTATTGTGATGTTAGCCTTCCAAATGAGAGAATTGTTTTTCATATGAAGTCTTAACCAAGTCAGTGGCCATGCCCACGTGAACACAGACATTATGACAAAAGAGGGGAACGCCCCTTTTTTTACCCGAGTGCTTAAATAGCACTCGTGACAAAATGTACATTTAGTAAAAAAAACGCAGGGTCAGGAATCCCCAAGGTTGAAATGGCTACTACTCTATAGACCATGCATGCAGACGGTGTGAACCTTTCACGTCCTGACCATAGAGAGTCCTTATTTTCTATGATGGAGTAGGTCAGAGCATGACTGGGGGGTTAGTCTAGTTTATATTTTCTATGCAGGGTTCTAGTTTTGTTTTCTATGTTGGTGTTTGGCACGATTCCCAATTAGAGGCAGCTGGCTATCGTTGTCTCTAAATGGGGATCATATTTAAGTAGCATTTTTTTCCACCTGTGTTTGGTGGGATATTGTTTATGTGTAGTTGTACGTCAGCACTCCATTGTCGTCACGTTTTGTTATTCTTTATTGTTTTGTTATGTGGTTCACTTACTTTAAATAAATAAAGATGTGGAACCCAGATCACACTACACGTTGGTCTGAGTATGCTTCCAACAATCATGACAGAACCAGAAGTCACGAATGGTTAAGAAATCTATAAAACTAAAGACTACACATTCACAGTCTGCAGCTGTATATGTAAAATAGTCTATGAAACTCGACCGAAGAAGAGAGAGAAGAACAATTTCCTTTCACCACTATAGATACCTATAAAGTATCTATTCTAGTAACCTCAACCGAGAACCACCTGGTGGTACTCGTGAAAGATCCATTCAAGAGAACACTTCCCTATCAAACAACCGCATGGTATTCTGAAAGATCCCTTCTGGAGAACATTTCCCTATCGAACGACCATTGGTACGTCTGACATATCCATTATGACAGAGCTACAACTACGGAATTTGATCTCTGGTGGACAAACCAGAGACTTTCTGTCGACTGACTCTCCAGCAGACGGACCAGCGATTTCAACAGAGAGGCAAGACATACAAGTGTAAATATATACATTGAAATTCCTTTCGAATGAGTGGTTGTTCATGTGAAAAGTATTAGCAATTCAATGAGCCTAGTTATCAACTGTGTGTATTGGGTCCCATTCTGTCTTTCCCGCTCTCTATCTGACCCTTTTCCATTGTCTATCAAGCCGTCATATAGGTTTAGTCCACTAGGGACCTTTCATTGCATTGTGTTAGTAACCAATAGCCAACTGTTTGTGTGTTTATGTAATTCTGTGTGATTATTTAGTTAGTAAATAAATAATTCAGCCAATTTGTATATAGCAGATTCATCATTTATGCCAGGGTTCGTGTAGATATCCAAGGATTTTGCGACATTCAGAATGAGACTGATAGAAGGTAAACAATTAATTCATGACTGATTGATGACTGAAATGTAAGAGATATATTTATATCTAACAGTTAATTCAGAAAACTAACTCTTTACAAACGTTTTCCGTGGTGCCCCAAGATTACTACTTAGTTAGTTGTTACATGGTAATTTAATCATCGTAATAATTAGACATAATTAATCTATTTGATAAAACAATCGTCTTAACATCAATGATAGTCCAAAGACACGACTGTCTATTCAACGCTGGTCTGAGCAATCGGAATCGATACTTCAAAATTGCTTTGATAACTCGGATTGGGATATGTTCCGGGTTGCCTCTGAGAATAAAATCGACTTACACGCCGACTGAGTTAAACAGGAAGTGTACAGGGGATGTTGTTCCCACTGTGACTATTAAAACCTACCCAAACCAAAACACATGGATAGATGGCAGCATTCGCACAAAACTGAAAGTGTGAACCACCGCAATTAACTACGGAAAGGTGACTGGGAATATTGTTGAATACAAACATTTCAGTTATGCCCTCCGTAAGGCAATCAAATAGGCAAAACATCAGAACAGAGACAAAGTGGATTCGCAATTCAACGGCTCAGACACAAGACGTATGTGCAAAGGACTCCAGACAATCACGGATTGCAAAGGGAAATCCAGCCATGTCGCGGACACCAACGTCTTGCTCCTGGACAAGCTAAACATCTTCTTCCCCCGCATTGAGGATAACACAGTGCCACAGACGCGGCCCGTTCCCAAGGACTGTGGGCTCTTGCTTTTCCGTCCTCAAGAGCATACACAGACCAGCTGGCAGAAGTTAAGGACATATTCAATCTCTCCCTATCCCAGTCTGCTTTCCCCACTCACTTCAAGATGTCCACCACTGTTCCTGTAACCAAGAAAGCAAAGGTAAATTAACTTCTTTGGGCTGCAAGCCCGAAGCCGGGCACAATATGACAACAGCCACTTCAAGTGCAGGGCGCGAAATTCAAAATATATATTTTTGAAATATTTAACTTTCACACATTAACAAGTCCAATACAGCATATGAAAGATAAACATCTTGTGAATCCAGCCAACATGTCCGATTTTTAAAATGTTTTACAGCGAAAACACCACGTATATTTATGTTAGCTCACCACCAAATACAAAAAAGGACAGACATTTTTCACAGCACAGGTAGCATGCACAAAACCAAACTAACTAACCAAGAACCAACCAAACTAACCAAGAAACAACTTCATCAGATGACAGTCTTATAACATGTTATTCAATAAATCTATGTTTTTTTTTTTTTAAATGTGCATATTTGAGCTATAAATCAGTTTTACATTGCAGCTACCATCACAGCTACCGTCAGAAATAGCACCGAAGCAGCCAGAGTAATTACAGACACCAACGTCAAATACCTAAATACTCATCATAAAACATTTCTGAAAAATACATGGTGTACAGCAAATGAAAGACAGGCATCTTGTGATTCCAGCCAATATTTCCGATTGCTTAAGTGTTTTACAGCGAAAACACAACATAGCATTATATTAGCTTACCACAATAGCCAGAAACACAAGCCATTTACCAGCAGCAAAAGTTAGCGATCGTAACAAACCAGCAAAAGATATATAATTTTTGACTAACCTTGATAAGCTTCATCAGATGACAGTCCTATAACATCAGGTTATACATACACTTATGTTTTGTTCGAAAATGTGCATATTTAGAGCTGAAATCAGTGGTTATACATTGTGCTAACGTAGCATCTTTTTCCCACAACGTCCGGATATTTTTCTGACACTCACATATTCTGACCAAATAACTATTCATAAACATAACTAAAAAATACATGTTGTATAGGAAATGATAGATACTCTAGTTCTTAATGCAATCGCCGTGTTAGAATTCTAAAAATAACTTCATTACGACATGCAGTTTACGTTATGGCGAGAGCGTGCCCAAAATCTGGGCGCAAACTACTAGTTCACATGTTCGACAGATATATGAAATAGCATCATAAAATGGGTCCTACTTTTGATGATCTTCCATCAGAATGTTGTATAAGGGGTCCTTTGTCCAGAACAATCGTTGCTTGGATTTAGAATGTCCTCTTCTCCAGTCAATTAGCACGGAAAGCTAGCAAAGTGGCGCGAAGCTCTCCTTCCTGAACATACGCAGACAAAGCAGCACGCCTAACGTCCCGAAAAAATTTCAATAATCTAATAAAACTATATTGAAAAAACCTACTTTACGATGATATGGTCACATGTATCAAATAAAATCAAAGCCGGAGATATTAGTCGTCTATAACGACAGCTTTACAGAAGGCAATACCAGGTCACTTCTCGCGCGCTCCAGAAAACAGGAAACTGGTGACACGTCATGCCAAGAGCTTTTATTCGACCCCAGATCAAGTTATACACTCCATTTCTTCTCTCACTGCCTGTCGACATCTAGTGGTAGACGTATGAAGTGCATGTATACTAATAAATATCAAGGACATTTATAGGCAGGCCCTAGAACAGAGCATCGATTTCAGATTTTCCACTTCCTGTCAGGAAGTTTGCTGCAAAATGAGTTCTGTTTTACTCACAGATATAATTCAAACGGTTTTAGAAACTAGAGAGTGTTTTCTATCCAATAGTAATAATAATATGCATATTGTACGAGCAAGAATTGAGTACGAGGCCGTTTAAATTGGGTACGATTTTCCCCCAAAGTGAAAACAGCGCCCTCTGTCCTCAACAGGTTAAGTTCTTATGGCTGCAATCCCGGTAACGGGATCGATATGACAACAGCCAGTGAAAGTGCAGGGCGCCAAATTAAAAAAACAGAAATCTCATAATTAAAATTCCTCAAACATACAAGTATTTCACACCATTTTAAGGATACACTTGTTGTCAATCCCACCAAAGTGTCCGATTTCAAATATGCTTTTCAGCGAAATCACTACAAACGATTATGTTAGGTCACACCAAACCACAGCCATTTCTCCAGCCAAAGATAAGAGTCACAAAAACCACAAATAGAGATAAAATGAATCACTAACCTTTGATGATCTTCATCAGATGGCACTCATAGGACTTCATGTTATACAATACATGTATGATTTTTTTTGATAAAGTTCATATTTATATAAAAAAATCTGAGTTTACATTGGCGCGTTACATTCACTAGTTCCAAAAACATCCAGCGATTTTGCATAGCCACATCATTTCAACAGAAATACTCATCATAAATGTAGATGATAATACAAGTTATATACATGGAATTATAGATATACCTCTCCTTAATGCAACCGCTGTGTCTGATTTCAAAAAATCTTTACGGAAAAAGCAAACCATGCAGTAATCTGAGACGGCGCTCAGAACAATAGTCAAATTAGCAGCCATGTTGGAGTCAACAGAAACCAGAAGTTACATGATAAATATTCCCTTACCTTTGATGATCTTCATCAGAATGCACTCCCAGGAATCTCAGGTCCACAATAAATGCTTGATTTGTTCGATAATGTCCGTTATTTATGTCCAATTAGCTACTTTGGTTAGCGAGTTTGGTAAACAATTCCAAAGTCACGAAGCGTGTTCACTAAAACCTGACGAAATGTCCTAAAGTTCCGTAACGGTCAGTAGAAACATGTCAAACGATGTATTGAATCAATCTTTAGAATGTTGTTAAATTAAAAAGGTAAGATTTTTTGTGAATATTTTAAATGAAAGACCAAGAGGATAAACAGCAGAATTTTTTTTTTACAGCCCGTGTTGCTGATATTTTCCAAAGGTGCCAATATAAGTGGAGGGCACTGTAAATTGTTCTTAACTATGAAGTTGTTAACCTGTTGGGGATGGGGGCGCTGTTTAGACTATTATGCTAATTTGGCTAATTTTTGAAACGGCTTCCCACAAAATCCTTGATCGTACAATATGCATATTATTATTATTATTGGATAGAAAACAGTCTATAGTTTCTATAGGAGTTGAAATTTTGTCTCTAAGTGGAACAGAGCCCATTCTACAGCAATTTCCCTGACATGGATTCAGATTTCAGAAATGTTGGCCACTGTTCTGAAGTCAGTTAAAACGGCACTGATATTGCTATGACTATACGGACACTTCTTACGTCTTCCCCTGGATGCCTTTATGTGATGACGATTCCAATGGGGTCGATTGCGCGTTCACAGGCCCTATAAATCAAAAAACCCTGTAGCTAGCAAGTCTTTCCTTGGTGCGTAACGCGCGTGCTGGACACCGACCCGCTCCTGTTCCAAGCGTTAGTTTAGCCTGTTATATTTCTCCGGTCATCTTTTCACTCGTTATAGGAGTTAAAAACATCATAAGGTAGTTAATTTAAAGCGTTTTATAGCAATTTATATCCGTTTAGTGCGATTTTGGGACATTTATTTTTGCAACGATGTGAAAAGTTGGGCACGCTTTTCAGTTCATCCCGAACGCAGTTGACATTTCCACATGGCAAGAGGACAGCTTTCCACCAAAAGACGATTTCTCCCAAGAAAGGATCCTTTGCCCAAGATACTGATGGAAGAACAGCTCAAGGTAGGACATTTTTATTATGATAAATCGTGTTTCTGTCGAAACATTTTAGTGGCTTAGGACGCCATGTTTTATGACGTAGCTTCGCTAGGCGCAAACTGTATTGAAAAGTAAGGATAAATTAAAAAATGTTATTCCGCAATTGTATTAAGAATTAAATTGTCTATCAATCCCTGTCCACCCTATATTTTTTAGTCACGTTTATGAGTATTTATGTATAAGAGTAGATCACTGTCTAAGTGGCGCAAGGACTTTTTCTTTACCAGCTTGTCTACATTTCACATTGTCTAACCATGATTTTGGTGGCTAAATATAAACATTTTCGATCAAACTGTATATGCATGTTGTAATGTGATGTTACAGGAGTGTCATCGGAAGAATTCTGAGAAGGTTAGTGAAAAAATTAATATCTTTTGGCGATGTTGACTTTTATCGCTCACTTTGGCTAGAATCAATGCTGGGCTGCTAATTGCTATGTGCTAAGCTAATATAACGATTTATTGTGTTTTCGCTGTAAGACACTTAGAAAATCTGAAATATTGTCTGTATTCACAGGATCTGTGTCTTTCGATTCGTGTATGCTGTGTATTTTTACGAAATGTTTGATGATTAGTAAGTAGGTAAACACGTTGCTCTAAGTAGTTTTTCTATTCCATTTGTGACGGTGGGTGCAATTGTAACCTATGCCATCTACCTGAAATATGCACTTTTTTCTAACAAAACCTATCCCATACCATAAATATGTTATCAGACTGTCATCTAATGAGTTTTTTTGTTGGTTAGGGGCTATAAATATCTTAGTTTAGCCGAATTGGTGATGGCTACTGGTGTTGGTGGACAAATAAAAGATGGTGGATTATGCTAATGTGTTTTTAGGTAATAGATGTACATCTTTACATATTGTGTCTTCCCTGTAAAACATTTTAAAAATCGGAAATGTTGACTGGATTCACAAGATCTGTGTCTTTCATTAGCTGTATTGGACTTTAATGTGTGAAAGTTAAATATTTTAAAAAAATATTTTTTTTGAATTTCGCGGCACTGGTTTTTCAGTGGGGGGGGGGGGGGTTGCCGCTAGCGCCACGCTGATCCTAGACAGGTTAATGTTCTTAGCTTTATTCTTTGAAAATAGACACGTAAAAAGATGCTGGGGATGAGAATGCACATCTTCAATATTTATATCCATTGTTTCTCTTGTCCCTTTTCCACATTCTAAAATGGATTTTAAAAAATGTTCCTCAATTTACACACAATAGCCCAAAATCACAAAGTGAAAATAGGTTTGTAGAAAACGTTAAAAAAATTATACAAAAAAAGAAATAGCTTACATAAGTCCTCAGACCGTTTGTAAATTCAATTGATTGGACATGATTTGGAAAGGCACACACTTGTCTATATAGGGTCCCACAGTTGACAGTGCATGTCAGAGCAAAAACCAAGCCATGAGGTTGAAGGAATTGTCCGTAGAGCTTCGATACAAGATTTTGTAGAGGCACAGATCTGGAGAAGGGTACCAAAAAATGTCTGCAGAATTGAAGGTCCGCAAGAACACGGTGGCCTCCATCATTCATAAATAGAAGAAGTTTGGAACCACCAAGACAAGACTCTTGCTAGAGCTGGCCGCCCTGCCAAACTGAGCAATCGGGGGAGAAAGGGTCTTGGTCAGGGAGATGACCAAGAATCCGATGGTCACTCTGACAGAGCTCTAGAGTTCCTCTGTGGAGATGGGAGAACATTCCAGAAGGACAACCATCTCTGCAGCACTCCACCAATCAGGCCTTTATGGTAAAGTGGCCAGACAGATGCCACTCCTCAGTAAAAGGCACATGACATCCCACTTATAGTTTGCCAAAAGGCACCTAAAGGACTCTCAGACCATGAGAAACAAGATTATCGGGCCTGATGAAAACAAGATTGAACTCTTTGGCCTGAATGCCAAGCATCACATCTGGAGGAAGCCTGGCACCATCCCTACAGTGAAGCATGGTGGTGGCAACATCATCCCGTGGGGATGTTTTTCAGGGGCAAGGACTGGAAGATTAGTCAGGATCGAGGGAAAGATGAACGGAGCAAAGTACAGAGAGATCCTTGATGAAAACCTTCTCCAGAGTGCTCAGGACCAAAGACTGGAGTGAAGGTTAACCTTCCAACAGGACAACGACTTTAAGCACACAGCCAAGACAACGCAGGAGTGGCTTCGGGACAAGTGGCCCAGCCAGAGTCCGGACTTGAACCTGATTGAACATCTCTGGAGAAATCTGAAAATAGCTGTGCAGCGACGCTCCCCATCCAACCTGACAGAGCTTGAGAGGATTTGCAGAAAAGAATGGGAGAAACTCCCTGAATACAGTTGTGCCAAGCTTGTAGCGCCATACCCAAGAAGACTTAAGGCTGTTATCACTACCAAAGGTGCTTCAACAAAGTACTGAGTAAAGGGTCTGAATACTTAGGTAAATGTGATATTTCAGTCTATTTTTAATACATTTGTAAACATTTCTAAAAACCTGTTTTTGCTTTTTAGAATAAGGCTGTAACCTAACAAAATGTGGAAAAAGTCAAGGGGTCTGAATTCTTTCCGAAGGCACTGAATATCATTCCTGTAAGACGAAAAAGGCATGGCATGTTGCACAAGCCCTTCGCTTTTAAAATGGCTGTGTCCCTATGGGAATTTGCACATGTTTAGAGCACCAATCAGGTAAAAGATTAAACCAGTTATTATTTTCAACAACAAAAAATCATTTTGGAACAGTAATTGGCATCATATTTTATTTCAAACCTAGTCTTTCAAATTCCTTGTCCCCCAATATGGGGGAACACCCCCCCGAAGAAAAAAACAAACAAAAAAACTGTACATTTCAGGGGGTTTCTCGGGCTCTGTAGTAGTCACGTTGTTTCACCGTTCTTACCTTTATAACAGTACTAAGCATGTGATTGTAGGACTTGTAGATTTGAAACCAAGATGTACTTTACAATTTTATGCATTATTTAGAAAATGCATAGGTGTCAGAGTTTGAGGTTATTAAGCTATGATAACACAACAACTGTCACCTTTATAACACTTTCCCACTCCAACTGACAGCCTGGCTGGCTGACTGTGTCTGGACGGACCCATGGACGTCATCCATTTCATCCAAGCCTGTATAACTTCATGCAGCTGATCAATTCAGTAAGATTTTATGTAATCTTCATGACAGAAGAAGACAATGGAAGTGATGACAACACTAACAACAATGCCAGCTAACTGCTAATGCTATCAACGAATCAAATGATAATTTAACTAAACTTAAACGGCCTGTCACTGAAATGACACTGCAATGTAAGATGCGTCTGTGCCTCAGAGGCAATGCAGGCTGGAAAGCATAACATGTCATTGCACTGAAAGCCAACAACAATTTAGACAACAGTGCTTAGAGAGACAAAGGGGTCAACTGAGTCACACAAAGGAAGTGAGCCACACCGTCATTAACAGGGTCATTATCACCACCATCATGGGAAGAGAATAAAGGTGAACCTAATGACTCTCTCCAGAAGACACATAACACGTACGCTACCATTTGTCCTCAATCACTTGTAACCACAAAAAAATATGTATTTTCTAATAATATAAAAACTACAAGGATATATTACTCACTTAAGTGTTAGGTCCTACAGACAAAATGTAGGTACCCACCCCTGGTTTGAAAGCAGGAAGTCCAAGGCCTACTCCAATTGTGGCTTTGTTGGGGTTCACCACAGAGTTGTAGTGAATGTTACGATGGTAGCTGACTCTGATTGGTTCATCATTATTTTGATGAATGCCATGGAATGTGTTGATTGGTTCTGGAAGAGGGGGGGGGATAGTTAACAGAACTACTTGATCAATGTAGTGCACTACTATGTCTACACATTCAGAAATCAAAGGTCAAGAATTAAAAACTGTGTACAGTACCAGGCAGCTCTGCTGATCATGCAGCTGGCATGGCCCACTACTGAAAAACACACCTGTGCCCTCTTGGTAAACTTCCACTGGCCGATTGTACATCTCTGCCATAGCCTGCATCTCGATGTGATTCCCGTGGCAGTTGTTTTTCCTCTTCCTGTTGATGTATGTGGTGAAGTCTTCTGTCACGTAGTTCGAGAAGTAGTCTGCATTCTTCATCTGAAATTACAGTACACATTTCATTAAGAAAAAGCCCAACAGGTGAAATTTGACTGGTAACTATGGTAGAAAATTACAAGATTATGTTTTAATAATGTTTATGCATCAAATAGCTTTGATGAGTACTCTCTCATCTGTGTCTGTGGGACTGAGTTGGGCCTCTGGCAATTGATTTATGATAGCTTGGTGATAAAACCTACAGCCTGCATTCCATATAATGAGTTGGTGTTTGTGTACTATGAGGTTTGAAAAATTAAAGGAGAGCTGCACACTAGGAGCTCAGATGCAATAATTGAATAACCTAATGTGTACTATGAGGTACAAGGGAGGAAATGTCTCTGGTGTGGATAGCTGACGAGAGGAACCTTGTCTTTGGGGCCAAAACCTGGTTTATATGCAATTAGAACAGTCTCCACAGTAAATGTTATCTGGCTGGGGGGGTTACTTCTTTCTCACATACAAAACCTCACCTTTGACCCATTCCACACATCTGTTGTTTGTCACGTACTCAGAAGGATGTGCTTAGTCTATAAAAGGAAGTAAATCATCTCTGCTCGTTGTGTTCTCAACAATCACCTCCCGGGGTGGTTGTTGACGGCTCCATTACTGCAGTAATTAAATAATAAAGTTCAATTGTTTTGAAGAAATCTAAAAGTCTCTCTCCTTTGGTTAGAATTAATTCCACAACATAACCAAAGAAAGAAGACAACTTACCAAGTAGTCCATGCAGTGTTTACGAACAACTTCATGCATATCTTGGTCTCCATATACTTGATCAGCTGCAAACAAGAGGGAATCAGGTGTTACAACATGCATACCAGTTCAACAACATTCTCATCTATTCAGGCACATTTTCAAGTATTTCTGATGAAGTCTATATTAAATTAATAAGTATGAAATAGCCTTTGATTGACAAAGTATGACAAAGCATATTTAATGCAATTGTATGTAGTTTAATCAATACAGATCTATAGGACCATTTTATTTAAAGCAGATGCAATGCTACACGTTTGAATGCTTAGATGCTAGATTGAATGTAAACAGGGCTTTCTCTTTGGTTGCATCCCCAGCTATATGTGTAGATCTGAGAAGAGTCACTGATATGATTAACAGATGTAAACATGTAGGGTAGCCCAGCCTGAGAAGTAACTCATGCAAGAAATTGCTATGTGTTGTCTTAGGAATTCAGCATTCTCTGTGTTTGGTCTTGGAGGTTAACTTTACAGTAATACTATTATTATTACAACTCAGGTTTTGAATCCAAACAATTTATATTCTTATAAAAGGGTCTAAGATTAATTGTTCTTTGTCTTATTTGTTCCTGACCTGCTGGGGTGAGAAACTCTTTCTTTCCTTCTCTCTCCACCCCATGGACTTTTGGGGCCTGGCATTTCAGGCTATGATTTCTTTCTCTCCACGATTAGAATAATTCCTTGTACTGCTTGTTAATGTCTTGTTACTTAAGATTTATGCCTTGTATGTGAATACATTTTTTTTTACAAAGTAGTTAAATAAACTTGTATTTAGAATTCTATTCTCAGACATTTCTTCATTGCCAATTACTGTAACTCAACCATAGTCTCCTTGCATATTCCGATTTATCAGAGTCAGATGAAGACAACTAATTTAATGCGCTAATTGCTTAGTCTTATTAGGTGTCATGTGAGGTATTTATAATAGCATACATGAGAAATATTATTCCCACTACAAACAAAGCTAAAAGGGTTTCTCTCCACAGCCACCAAAAAGTCCCTTTTTCCCCCTCTACAAGCACTGAATATGCAAATGAGCATCAGCTTCAGTCACATGTTAAATCCGCAAAGACTGACAAACTCTTGGTCAATTTACTTTGTCAGTCTCAACCTGCTCTAGAAGGGTGGGGACAGAAATTTGTGAAAAAAGTTTGCAAATGATTGCTTCTTTTTGAACAGCTCTTTTTACAGAGTCATGATTTGTTTTTCATAGTGACTCCTTCATTTTAGACGTTTGTTTTGACTTGCTGGCCGCAATGAGTCCTACAGCAAGTTTGATACACGCTCCTCAGGTTCAGTGGCTCCAGAGACATGCTCCAACCAACAACTGTCTGTCATGCAGGTACTGTATAGGCATGCATGCAGGAAAATAGATAACGCTGTAGGCAGCATAGAGAAGAAAAATATATGTTCAGAACTGATAATTGATCGCATGTGCAAGAATGAATGCAATTAATTGATTATTGAATGTTATGGACACAGCTTTGTAGAACCAAACATACACAGCCTTTGCTCAACAAACTCGAACTCGAGAACGAAATGCTTCGAGGCTGCAGTTTGAGTCAAGCAATGCATTCCACCAAGAGTTGTTCATAATGTAGTCGGTTGCGGCCACAACTAGACCTCGTTTCAAAACTATAATAAAGTATCCAAACCAAAAACCATGGATTACAGGCAAAATCATAGAATGGAGTTGAGATGGCTGCTGTTTTACGGGCTCCTAACCAATTGTGCTATTTTGTGTGTTTTTTCACGTTGTTTGTAACTTCTTCTGTACATAATGTTTCTGCCACTGTATCTTATGACCGACAAGAGCTTCTGGATATCAGAACAGCGGTTACTCACCTCGAACTGGATGAAGATTTTTTCTTTAACAAGTCGGACGCAAAGGATTTACTTCAGATACCCGACCAGGCCCAAATCTACGTAATTTGCATGAAGAGAAGACGCCAATACAGGGGACGTAGGTCCGGGTGCCTTGTGAGAATTCGTCGGAGAGTGGGTAACCCGCCTCTACCATCCATCCTATTGGCCAACTTTCAAATCATTGGAGAATAAACTGGATGAGCTCCGTTCAAGACTATCGTACCAACGGGACATTAAAAACTGTAATATCTTCCGTTTCACGGAGTCGTGGCTGAACGACGACATGGGTAATAAACAGTTGGCTGGTTTTTCCATGCATCGACCGAACAGACCGAACAGCTGCCTCCGGTAAGACAAGGGGTGGCAGTCTCTGTCTATTTGTCAATAACGGTTCGTAGCTGTCTATTTACCACCACAAACTGATGTGGGCACTAAGACCACACTCAAAGAGCTGTATAAAGCCATAAGCATACAAGAACATTCTCATCCAGAGGCGGCGCTCCTAGTGGCCGGGGACTTTAATGCAGGGTAACTTAAATCTGCTTTACCTCGTGTCTACCAGCATGTTACATGTGCAACAAGAAAGAAAAAAAAAAAACTCTAGACCACCATTGCTCTACACAGTTGCGTACAAAGCTCGCCCTCGCCCTCCATTTGGCAAATCTGACCATAGTTCGATCCTCCTCATTCCTGCTTAAAAGCAAAAACTAAAGCAGGAAGTACCAGTTACTCGCTCCATACGGAGGTGGTCAGATGACGCAGATGCTAAGGTACAGGACTGTTTCGCTAGTAGAGACTGGAATATGTTCCGGGACTCATGCGATGGCATTGAGGAGTATACCACATCAATCACCAGCATCATCAATAAGTGCATTGATGACGTTGTCCCCACAACTAGAAGCCATGGATTACACTGAGCTAAAGGTCAGAGCTGCCACATTCAAGGAGCGGGACTCTAACCCAGTTGCTTATAAGAAATCCAGCTATGTCCTCAGACGAACCATCAAACAGGCAAAGCGTAAATACAGGACATGACATGGCTTGCAAACTATTACGGACTACAAAGGGAAGCTCAGCCGCGAGCTGCCCAATGACACAATTCTACCAGACTAGCTAAAGTACTTCTATGCACGCTTCGAGGCAAGCAACACTGAAGCATGCATGAGAGCACTAGCTGTTCCGGACGACTATGTGATCACGCTCGCCGTAGCCAATGTGAGTAAGACCTTTAACATAAATCTTGAATAACGTTCCAACCGGAGAATTACATTGACTTCAGATGAGCGATGGAACGGCGCTTCCTCTTATGTGAACGCGCATTGTCAAAGAATGGTCACCTCATGGCAGTGGTGACTAATTCTCATCTCATTCGGCCCCCCTTCACAGTAGAGTCATCAGACAAAGTTCTACAGACTGTTGACATCTAGTGGAAGCCGTAGGAAGTGAATACTCATTCATATCTCGCTGTAATTTCAATGGGATCTTGGTTGAAAATCCACCAGCCTTCCTGTTTGGATTTTTTCTCAGGTTTTTGCCTACCATATGAGTTCTGTTATACTCACAGACATAATTCAAACAGTTTTAGAAACTTCAGAGTGTTTTCTATCCAATACCAATAATAATATGCATATATTAGCAACTATGACAGAGGAGCAGGCCGTTTACTCTGGGCACCTCTGTGCACCTTTCATCCAAGCTACTCAATACTGCCCCTGCAGCCATAAGAAGTTAAACAGGTCAACATTCACAAGGCCGCAGGGCCAGACGGATTACAAGGACGTGTACTCCGAGCATGCGGTGAACAACTGGCAAGTCTCTTCACTGACATTTTCAACCTCTCCCTGGCCGAGTCTGTAATACATATGTTTGGAGCAGACCCCCATAGTCCCTGTGCCCAAGAACAACAAGGTAACCTGCCTAAATGACTACTGACCCGTAGCACTCACAACTGTAGCCATGAAGTGCTTTGAAAGGCTCACATCAACACAATCATCCCAGAATCCCTAGACTCACTCCAATTTGCATACCGCCCCATCAGATGACGCACTCTCTATTGCACTCAACACGGCCCTTTCCCATCTGGACAACAGGATCACCTACGTGAGAATGCTGTTCATTGACTAGAGCTCAGCATTCAACACCACAGTGCCCTCAAAGCTCATCACTAAGCTAAGGACCCTGGGACTAAACACCTCCATCTGCAACTGGATCCTGGACTTCCTGAAGGGCCGACCCCAGGTGGTAAGGGTAGGCAACAACACATGTGCCATGCTGAACTTACCATAAGACTGCTGAACAGCTAATCAAATGGCTACCCTGACTATTTGCATTCACGCCCCCGCCTTTTTTACACTGCTGCCACTCGCTGTTTATTATCTATGAATTATCCCCTACCTACTTGTATATATTACCTCAATTACCTCGACTAACCTGTATCCCCGCACATTGACTTGGTACCGAATGTATATAGCCTTGTTATTGTTATTTTATCGTTGCACTTTTATTTTTTACTTTCTTAAAACTCCATTGAGGTCTACACCGGTTGTATTCGGCGCATGTGAAAAATTATTTGATTTGAAATCCATGCTGGGCTAAAGGCTAGAGCTACCGCTTATAAGGAAAGGGACATGGAAAAGAAAGCCCGCTACAACCTCTGAGGAGACATCAAACATGCTAAAGGCCAATATAGGAGGAAGGTTGAATCCTACTACACCGGGTCCAACGCTCGTCGCATGAGGCAGACGATAACAGATTACAAAGGGAAACCCAGCCGGGAGTTGCCCAGCGATGCACAACTCACATGAGCTAAATGCCTTTTGATCCCCATTGTCCTTGTTCCCAAGAGCTCCTGATGGGCCGCCCCCAGGTGGTGAGGGTAGGCAACAACACCTCCGCATGATGATCCTCTACACGGGGGCCCCCCCGAAAACATTACAGTGGTAAGCCTGATTACCAATGGCAATGACAGCCTACAGGGAGGTCAGAGAATAACAACGTGGTGCCAGGACAACAACCTATCCCTCAACTTCAGTAAGACCAAGGAGCTTATCGTGGACAATATGATAAACAGGGGAGAGCATGCCCCCATCCAAATCGACAATGCTGTTGTAGAGCAGGTCAAGAGCTTCAAGTTCCTTGTCATCCACATCACTAAGATCTTAACATGGTCCACACACACTCATACAGTCGTGAAGAGGGCATGGCAGTTCCACTTCCCCCTCAGGAGGCTGAAAAGATTTTACATGGGCCTTCATATCCTCAAAAATTTGGGCTGGGGGAGAGAAATGTGAGTGAGACAGATTAAGTGAATGAATAATGTTTGTGGTGGAAATCAGCTTTGAAATCTGCATATTTTTCATTATTGTTTGGATATTATCACAAAGTACTAGGGTAGTGAACTTATGTTAGTTTCAGCTGTAAAATAGCAAGGAAAGTTAATCTACAAAGCTGGAAGCTACCTGTATCTTCTTCCATTGAAAAGTGTTCTAGCCTGTATGGACATTGTTTTGCGAACAGTAATTAACAGCTTCAACATTTCTACGTGCCGCGTCACATTATGGAAGTGTGTTAACTTCTGTGCAGCATGAGTGGGGAGCTAAACAAGATGCAGCCCAGACTCCCAGTGCAGGCTAGCAATGATTATGAGGTGCAGGCACGGTGCGCTCTGTGGGAGACATCGTTTCCACTGATAGACAGACCTGAGACACACATTTGACAGACGACCGAAAGTAACACAAATTCTAGTACTGAAATGTTTTTCATGTTCTAGTATCGAAAAAGATTTGAAGTATTGGTATACTGTGCAATACTAATGATGAGTGTAAACGTGTGTGTATATGTGAATGTGTCCGTGTAATAGGGATCGGAGGTATCCAGATTTTCATTTCGTCATACCGTCCTTTTCTTATCGTATTTACAGAATTACAAGGTTGCAAGATCAAGGTTGCAAGATCGAATCCCCGAGCTGACAAGGTAAAAATCTGTCGTTCTGCCCCTGAACAAGGCAGTTAACCCACTGTTCCTAGGCTGTCATTGAAAAGAAGAATTTGTTCTTAACTGACTTGCCTAGTTAACTAAAAGGTAAAATAATAAATAAAAAATACCGGCTTAGTACACAAGGGGCGCCCAAAAATGCAACAAAGCCCATTGGGTGTCTATTACCAGAATGCTAACAAAATTAGCACAAGTAATAGCGAAATTTCATGTAGGCTGCTAGCTAAATATGCTAACGAACGCAAACGAAAATAAACGAATTGCTAAAACTGCGGATCCAGCTCATGAAGTTATACATATATAGGTAGGAGCTACTGAAAATAATTTTTGATGAGTTTGGACATTTGCAAAGGAATGTGAACGAGAGACATTATACAAATGAACAAAGTTTTGACGCATGCTTGTCTGAAGGAAGAACAGGAAGTACTGGCTCTGGAGCAGCATGTGTACACGCTATGTCTGTGTGGAGTCTGGAGTCACTAGGGCAACGGCCTGCTTGGCTCGGAAAAGATGAGGGTGGAGCAGACAGGCCGAGAATGTTTTGTAAAACACAGATCTAAAATGCATCTTATTGTAATTTCTGCTCGGCATCAGACAACTTTTGTGCATCAGTTGCACTTCTCCACTCCGATGAGAATTCACAAATGGGCATTCTATTAGGAAACAGAGCTCTGACTGATGTGTAGCTACTTTTCTCTGGTACTTTTCTAGGTGTAGCCAGACTACTTTTACCGGTAAAATGCTAGATTAACTTTGAGCAAAACATTTCCATGATAAACATTAGAAATATGAATTTTTATAAAAAATACCTTGCTTTTTCATTGTAAGCTCATTTACTTGTGTGGCTGCTAGATAAATAGCGTTGCACTTCTGTTGTCATGTGATGAAAACGAAGCCATTTTCTACCGAATGTGTTGCACTAATGTATTTTCTGTGAAGGAAAACTATAATTGCACATCCCTGATCACTATCTTGAAGCAAAATAACTAAGGCTGTCAAATGATAAAAATAATGAATTGCGATGAATCACATAAAATTCTGTAGTTAATTGCCGTTAATCGCTAATTTTGTATTTCATCAAATTTGGTGCTAAAGAAAGAAAAAAATCAGTTTATTGTGTTATAGGTATGTAAGAACCGAAGCACAATAAATATTCTGTATCAGAATGTTTTTAATAGCATATTCACCATAAACAAGTTAAGTAATAAAACAGTTATGTATTTGTATTTATTATGGATTCCCATTAGCTGCTGCAAAAGCTCTTTACTCCTCCTGGGGTCCAGCAAAATTAAGGCAGTTTTTACCATTTTAAAACATTACAATACATTCACAGATTTCACAACACACTGTGTGCCTTCAGGCCCCTACTCCACCACTATCACATATCTACACTACTAAATCCATGTGTATGTATAGTGCGTATGTTATCGTATGTGTGTATGTGTGTGAGTATGCATGTGTCTGTGTCAATATTTGTGTTGCTTCACAGTCCCCGCTGTTCCATAAGGTGTTTTTAAATCAAATTTTACTGCTTGTGTCAGTTACTTGATGTGGAACAAAGTTCTGTGTAGTCATGGCTCTATGTAGTACTGTGTGCCTCCCATAGTCTGTTCTGGACTTGAGGACTGTGAAGAGACCTCGTGGCATGTCTTGTGGGGTATGAATGGGTGTCCGAGCTGTGTGTCAGTAGGTTAGACCGACAGCTCGGTGCATTCAACATGTCAATACCTCTCATAAATAGAAGTAGTGATGAAGTCCACTTTCAGCCAGGAGAGACTGACATGCATATTATTAATATTAGTACATCCAAGGGCCAGCCATGCTGCCCTGTTATGAGCCAATTGCAATTTTCCTAAGTCCTGTTTTGTGGCACCTGACCACACGACTGAACAGTAGTCAAGGTGCGACAAAACTTGTTGATAGTGTTGTTCAGAAGGCAGAGCAGCACTTTATTATAGAGACTTCTCCCCATCTTAGCTACTACTGCATCAATATGTTTTGACCATGACAGTTTACAATCTAGTGTTACTCCAAGCAGTTTAGTCATCTCAACATGCTTAATTTCTACAAGATTTAGTTGAGGTTTAGGGTTTAGTGAGTGTTTTGTTCCAAATGCAATGCTTTTAGTTTTAGAAATATTTAGGGCTAACTTATTCCTTGCCACCCACTCAGAAATTAACTGCAGCTCTTTGTTGAGTGTTGCAGTCATTTCAGTCGCTGTAGTAGATGACGTGTCAAATCAAATTTTATGTCACATACACATGGTTAGCAGATGTTAATGCGAGTGTAGCGAAATGCTTGTGCTTCTAGTTCCGACAATGCCGTAAAAACCAACGAGAAATCTAACCTAACAATTCCACAACTACTACCTTATACACACAAGTGTAAAGGGATAAAGAATATGTACATAAAGATATATGAATGAGTATAGTGTTGAGTCATCCGCAAACATAGACACTCTGGCTTTACTTAAAGTCAGTGGCATGTTGTTAGTAAACATTGAAAAAAGCAAGTGGCATAAAAAGCTACCCTGGGGAATTCCTGATTCTAACTGGATTAAATTTGATAGGCTTCCATGTGTCCTGTCTCCTGTTAGACAAGTAACTCTTTATCCACATTATAGCAGGGGGTGTAAAGCCATAACACATACATTTTTCCAGCAGTAGACTATGATCAATAATGTCAAAAGCTGCACTGAAGTCTAACAAGACAGCCCCCCCCCCAATCATTTTATCATCAATTTCTCTCAGTCATTTTTGTAAGTGCTGTGCTTGTTGAGTGTCCTTCCCTATAAGCATGCTGAAATTCTGTTGTCAATTTGTTTACAAGCAGTATTTATTAGAGAGGGGTAGATAAAGAATTTGTTCGGACGCCAGGCAGGTATTAACCATGCAGAAAGGAAAAGAGTAGAATAGAGAGAGTACCACTACCAGACCCATACACATCAGCAGAAGAGACTGCCTAGAGTGTAGCCTGTTTACCAGATAGCCAGTGGAGAGAAAAGAGAATAATTGTACGGCCGAGTGTAAGAGTACAGACCTCACTGTTCATCTCCAACATCTGGGAGAGCTGCCACCTCTCATCATCCGACAGACATGCCTGTTCCACTGCTTGTTTGATGTAGAAATCAGCATCAGGTTTGCTTTGCTCTCGGATAGAAGGGGGGGGTACGGCGGTAATCAGGGTGATAGTTGGGTTCTCTGACTTCACTGGTGGAATGTGTTTTTGTCTTTGTCTCTTTGTATTTTCTGTCTTTGTCTTCAAACTTGACCTAGTCCAGATTCTGCATAATGTAGCAGGCTCCAGCCTGAAATCAGTGCATTACCAGGTTGAAATGGATGAGACTGGGAATAGTCAGAGTGCAGCCGATAGGATGGTTCAGACATCGAGATGGTCAGTCCACTGAAGAACAGGAAGTCTAGGCCAAGGACTACAGCAAATGCAAGGCTTGAATGTGCAAGAATAGCCACAGGAAGGTTAATAGTCTCATCATACAGTTTTATTGTTATACAAATCCAGCCCAAGGGGTGGTAGGTTATCCATTGGCCAAGTACAATGGTCCCTCCTCCCATGTTCGTAGCTCCTCATGAGGTAATTCCATGTTCTGCCACAGGGCCTCGTGAATCAGTATGTAAGTTGCTCCTGTGTCGATTATGGCCTGCCTTCTCCAGTTCCTAACAGTCAGAGGAACCAATAGTTGTTGCGGAATAGGAATAAGACCACTAGTTGTGCTGCCTAAAGGCTTCATGGTGGGCATTAAAGCTGACCCAATTGTATGCAAGCCACCACGCCTGTCTAGGCTTTCGGTCTTCTGTCCTTTCTGACCCTTTCCTGAATCCTGACACTTACTTACTGACTTTATTGTCCCCATGGGGAAATTTTGTTGCAGTGTCATGTACACATTTAAAGTGGCATTTAAATACAAAACAAAATTGACAATACAACTTTCATAACAGTTACGTACCAATAAAAATAATAAGAAGAAATAAAACATTTTAAAAAAAGAAAAGACTAGCCTGCTGGCCTTAGGGAGTCGATGGGAACATTCGCCCGAGCTATTTAGGAGGGATATCACACCTGGCACAAATTATTGTCTCGTTCTGTTTTTCCTGCTGAGGGGTGCCCTATAACTGCGCCCCGAGGGGAGTAGTTCAAAGTCCAAGTACAGGGAGTGGCTTGGGTCTAAACTGATTTTGTGAGCCTTACGGAGGGCCCTGACCTTAAAGATCTCATCCAGGCCTGTCTCTTTGACTCCAAGTACCTTGCTTGCTGTGGTAATAATCCTTCTCAGCATATTTCTCTGGCTGACAGTGGCATTGCCAAACCAACAAATACCGTAATTTCCGGACTATAAGCCGCTACTTTTTCCCACGCTATGAACCTCGCGGTTTATACAATGACGCGGCTAATTTATGTTTTTTTTTTTTCCACAAGATTCATGCCGCCAAAAAACTGAGCACCGTCACCTAATGTGACGTAAATCAAGCGCGCTCAAACTTACCATCATTCTGATTACGGTAGACATTTTGTCACCCTCATCATGGCAAAGACACGGAGAAATGCATATGATGCAGCTTTCAAGTTGAAGGCGATCGATCTGGCTGTTGGAAAAGGAAATAGAGCTGCTGCACGGGAGCTTGGCCTTAATGAGTCGATGATAAGACGTTGGAACTGTGCAGATCCGACTGAAAGCCAAAACAATCGCCACCGCAATGAAGTTTGACTTTCTTGGTAGGCTACTGTTTACTGCTATTTATTTTTTATTTTTGTTACAAGCTGTGTTTTGTTAAAGCCTATTTATTTTTGTTACAAGCCGTGTTTCGTTTAAAAGCCTATTTATTTTTGTTACAAGCCGTGTTTCGTTTAAAGGCTGTGTAAAGTTAATTTGTTTCAATGTACCGGTAGGCACTTGCGGCTTATAGACATGTGCGGTTTATTTATGTACAAAATACATATTTGTAAAAAATTCAGTGGGTACGGCTTATATTCAGGTGCGCTTAATAGTCCAGCAATTACGGAAATACAAAAAGTTAAAACACTCTCAATAAAAGATTTGTAAAACAGAGTCAATATAGTACAGTCTACATTAAAAGATCCCTTCAAGCCTATCAACTCCCGAGATTAGGCTGGTGTAACCGATGTGAAATGGCTAGCTAGTTAGCGGGGTGCGCGCTAATAGCGTTTCAATGGGTGATGTCACTCGCTTTGAGACCTTGAAGTAGTTCTTCCCCTTTCTCGTGATGGGTAACAACGCTTCGAAGGTGGCTGTTGTCGATGTGTTCCTGGTTCGAGCCCAGGTAGGGGCGAGGAGAGGGATGGAAGCTATACTGTTACACTGGCAATACTAAAGTACCTATAAGAACATCCAATAATCAAAGGTATATGAAATACAAATGGTATAGAGAGAAATAGTCCTATAATAACTACAACCTAAAACTTCTTACCTGGGAATATTGAAGACTCATATGTTTCATATGTTCTCATGTTCTGAGCAAGGAACTTAAACATTAGCTTTTTTAGATGGCACATATTGCACTTTTACTTTCTTCTCCAACACTTTGTTTTTGCATTATTTAAATCAAATTGAACATGTTTCATTATTTATTTGAGGCTAAATTGATTTTACTGATGTATTATATTAAGTTAAAATTAAAGTGTTCATTCAGTATTGTTGTAATTGTCATTATTACAATTTTAAAAATAAATAATAATAATAATACATTTTTTTAAATTAAAATTAAAAAATATTTGGCCGATTAACTTCTCTAGGGTACGTGAGACGGTAGCATCCCACCTCTTCAACAGCCAGTGAAACTGCAGGGCGCCAAATTCAAATACAGAAATACTCATTATAAAAATTCAGAAAACAAAACATATTTTACATAGGTTTAAAGATTAACTTCTTGTGAATCCAACCACGGTGTCAGATTTAAAAAATGCTTTACGGCGAAAGCATACCTTACGATTATTTGAGAACATAGCCCACCAGACAAATCATTACAAACAGTAACCAGCCAAGTAGAAGAGTTACACAAGTCAGAAATAGAGATAAAATTAATCCCTTACCTTTGATGATCTTCATATGGTTGCACTCAGCAGATATTAATTTACTCAATAAATGTTCCTTTTGTTCGATAAAGACTCTTTATATCCAAAAACCTCTGTTCTGTTCGTGCATTTTCTTCAGTAATCCACAGTCTCAAACGCAGTCAAAACAGGCAGACAAAAATCAAAATTGTATCCGTAAAGTTCATAGAACCATGTCAAACCATGTTTATATTCAATCCTCAGGTTGTTTTTAGCCTAAATAATCGATAATATTTCAACCGGACAATAACGTTGTCAATATAAAAGGTAAACAAGAAAGGCACTCTCTCGGTCTCGCGCATGAAAAAGCTCTGTGACACTTTAGGGTCCACTCATTCAGACTGCTCTTACTTCCTCATTTTTCAGAATACAAGCCTGAAACAATTTCTAAAGACTGTTGACATCTAGTGGAAGGCATAGGAACTGCAATTGGAGTCCTAAGTCAATGGATACTGTAATGGCATTGAATACAAAACCCCCCAAAAAACTACTTCCTGAATGGATTTTTCTCAGGTTTTCACCTGCCAAATCAGTTCTGTTATACTCACAGACACTATTTTAACAGTTTTGGAAACTTTAGAGTGTTTTCTATCCACATCTACCAGTTATATGTATATCATATCTTCTGAGCCCGAGTAACAGGCAGTTTAATTTTCATCCAAAATTCCAAATGCTGTCCCCTACCCTAGAGAAGTTAATCAGTATCGGCGTTGAAAAATCATAATCGGTCGACCTCTAGTCTACACCCATTCAGCAACGTTCACACCCTCTTCAGCTTTAGGCCCACCAATCTCGTTTCGCTCTCGGAGCGTTCAGAGCACACACTTGAGGCTCTGGCCAATGATTTACTTACATCTGGATAACATGAAAACAGTCTAACCAGCTCTGCTGGCAACAACTTCATTACTCGTTTTTGCTGACGTTTACTAACACTGGCCATATTCAACAGGCGTTGTACACTTTAACTTAAGACATGTAGCTAGGTAGGTAAATAATGAACCTAGCTAGGTAAACAAAGTGTGCGATCCCACACGTCACGTAACGTTAGCTAACAAGCCAGCCAGCTAACACTAGCTAGTTTAACAACAATGAACACGTGCTAAATCATGCCGTTACTACCCTGCATGAATATGCAGGGAGCTAACCAACCAGGTTCAATGTTAGCTAGCTAACATTAGGCGCTAACTAGAAAAGCAAACAGCTCTGGGATACAAATAATATCAGCATGGCAGCCAGCCAGCTAATGTTAGCTAGCTAGCTAACAGAACATTTTAGCTTGAAAATTTAGCTTGAAAAATGAAAGCACTTTGTCAAAAAAAAGAAACGTGTAATATCTGAAAATGTAGCTAGCTAACCCTAGACTATCTTACCTGTATACATGATCAAGCATGATGGACATGTCTCCCTGTCACAAATGCCATGCCATGGTTGCCCTTAGTTTGAAGATGTAATCCGGAGACAGGTGTTTTCTCCATCTCTTTAGCTATCATACTCTAATTCCACTGATTTCAAAACTTGATCCTCCAGAAAGTGGAGAGCAACACTTATGCAGCTCCAATACACAATAAATGTTTTAAAAAGCCGTGTTTGACAGGATTACCAACACAGACTGACCAGCTCAAATAGACAAAAGCCTTCCATTTGGCAGATCAATCCAAACTCCTCTATCAGCATGTCCAGCCCACTCATTATCTCAGCCAATCATGGCTAGTGGGAAGGTTGCTGGCTTTTCTGTGGCTTAACCAACAGCGCTCATAATTTAACAATTGTATTCGCACAGATGGCATATCGGTTTGTTATTAAGGCACATGAAAGTTTACGTTCAAAGTTTTTTGATTAAAAACATTTTTTTTAATAACGTTCAAACGGCTTTCCTGTGAAGTCGTGACTTGCGACATACAAATACTTTCCTGACGGAAATCCTTTGGAGTGACGGAGAACTTTAACCCTTGGGGAGATCCCAATTGTCCATCACTTGTTTTTTTGTTTGTTGCAAATATGAAAACCACACCACGAAAAAAACATATAGAATACATACATTTAAAAAAGTTTGTTAAAACATAACAAAACCTACTAATTCTAAATATATAAATTAATTGATCAGCAATCACAAAAAAACTAACATTTATTTTGTTCAAATGTTTGTGAATATGAGAATGTGAGAGTTAGGCTATATGGAGGGGATTATTTAGTAGTTTGGTTCATCAGGCTGACCCCCAGTGTTGAAGTTATTGAGGGATGAGGATGTTTTAGCAATGTGAAGACAGAGTATGGTACCTCTGTATCTGCATCTGATAGAGAATTGACTATGTGAGGTGAGGCAGTGGGGAGGGTGAAGGTTATCGCAATGTCTTGTGTTATATAGATGGATTTAAGAATTAACCTGGAAGAATCCATTGAAGGGTTTCGGTAAACTGTCTGGGAGGTATGAGTATTTGTAGACGAAAGTACGTAATTGGTAAACATAAATAGACAAGATATAACCCAAGATAGAGTTTCTTAAACAAATGTGCAGATGGAGCAAGGTATTTATAGCAGGTTGCTAGTCTTTAAATGTATTTTGTATGATGAGTAATTTGTGTTGGTAGGAGGCATATGTACTAGCCCAGACCATATTATAGTAAATGAGATATGGATAAATTAAACTATAGTATAAAGTTAGGAAGCAAGCCTAATGAACCAAACCATTAATCTTTCTGATGATACCAACCGATTTCATCACTTTGCTGTAGTACTAAGATGGCGCTGACAGAGGGCTGCCTCGCTTCTAGTCCTTAGGAAATTTAGCAGTATTCTGATTCCAGAGGCTGATGAAAATTACAGGCCTCTCATCTTTTTAAGTGGGAGAACTTGCACAATTGGTGGCTGACTAAATACTTTTTCGCCCGACTGTACATGTGGAAGCTATGCTCATGAAAAATGAATGCTTTGCACATGAACGACCGCTCATTCGAAAAGAAATGTAACACATATTTAAGCTTGTATGAGTGCTGAAACCACTCGTCCATCTATGGTGAGTAGTAAGTCTCTGGTTGTGTAAGTCTCTGGTTGTCCACCAGCGGTCACAATGTCCTTAGTTGTAGGAGGCTTCTTTGTCTCTGAGTGTTTGTTAGACTGGATACATCAGACGTACCGCACGGTGTTGAGAGGGGTCTGTTCTTCCTCCTGTTTGTTAGAATAGAGACCTCAAAGGTATATCACATGGTGGTGATAGGGAAATGTTTCTCTTTTCTTCAGTCGAGTTTCCTAGACTACGTTATATACAGAGCTGCAGGCAGTGCATGTCTTAGTCTAATCTTCTTCTCTGCTGAAAGTTTCAGAGTTTCTAACCATTTTGTAATGTTCAGCTCACGCTGCACGTGTACTGGTCTTGTAGTTATAAACCATTTCAACATGTAGGCACCGCTCCACGCTTTCTGGTCTAATGTAAATTTCATTAGCAGTCCTTTCATGCATTCACCTTGGAGGGCGGTTACATCACGTTGCCACAATGTCTGTACTCACGTGGGCATGGACAAAAGTTTATAAGTTTACAATTATCTAAAATTACATTTAATCTTCTCATGAATAGTTTCATATTTAAATCATATACGTTTTACAACATACAATCTGATAACTGGGACATATACATTTGTAGAGTTAGTTATTTAGTTATACCACAAAACCAACTTTTGACAGGATTTATTGTTTGGATCCCCACTAACCATTCCAGACGTTTGAATTTCAAAACTAACGTTCCAATCTTTTGATGTTTGAAGTTTTGGCAAGTCTCTCTCTCTACACACAAAGGATTTTGACTTCTCCATACTGCAGTGTAGGAGAGAGAAAGTTTACAACCGGTTGTTAAAGTGGGGGGGGGCTCTATTTGATCCTCATCCAAGAGGGAAAGTCATGACAATCTCCCACGCCATCAATGTCCTTCACTAGAATTTATGCAATCTGGAAACCATATATCCTGAGGCTGCATTTATTGTAGCTGGGTATTTTAACAAATAAAATGTGAGAACAAGGCTACCTAAATTCTATCAGCATATCGACTGTAGGACTAGAGCTGGAAAAACACTGGATCACCGCTACTCTAACTTCCGAGATGCATACAAGGCCCTCTCCCGCCCTCCTTTCGGCAAATCTGATCACGGCTCCATTTTGCTCCTACATTCCTACAGGCAGAAACTCAAACAGGATGTACCTGTGCGAAGGACTATTCAACGTATATCTGACCAATTAGAATCCACGCTTCAAGATTGTTTTGATCACGCAGATTGGGACATGTTCCAGGTAGTCTCAGAGAATAATATCAATATATACGCTGATTCAGTGAGTGAGTTTTTAAGTAAGTGTATAGGAGATGCTGTACCTACTATGACTATTAAAACCTACCCTAACCAGAAACTGTGGATAGATGGGGGCACTCACGCAAAACTGAAAGTGTGAACCAACACATTTAACCATGGAAAGGTGACTGGGATTATGGCCGAATACAAACAGTGTAGTTATTCCCTCCGCAAGGCAATCAAACAAGCAAAATGTCAGTATAGAGACAAAGTGGAGTCGCAATTCAACGGCTCAAGACACGAGCCGTATGTGGCAGGGTCCACAGACAATCACGGACTACAAAGGGAAAGCCAGCCACGTCACGGACACCGACGTCTTGCTTCCAGACGAACTAAACACCTTCATTGCCCGCTTTGAGGATAATACAGTGCCACCGACTCGGCCCGCTACCAAGGACTGTAGGCTCTCCTTCTCCGTGGCCGACATGAGTAAGACATTTAAACGTGTTAACCCTCGCAAGGCAGCCGGCCCAGACGGCATCCCTAGCCGCATCCTCAGAGCATGCGCAGACCAGCTGGCTGGTGTGTTTACGGACATATTCAATCTCTCCCTATCCCATTCTGCTGTCCCCACATGCTTCAAGATGGCCACCATTGTTCCTGTACCCAAGAAAGCAAAGGTAACTGAACTAAATGTGTATCGCCTCGTAGCACTCATGTCTGTCATCATGAAGTGCTTTGAGAAACTAGTCAAGGATCATATCACCTCCACCTGTCAACCTAGACCAGGGGTGGGCAATTCCAGTCCTCGAGGGCCTGATTGGTGTCACAGTTTTGCCCCAGCCAACACACCTGACTCCAATAATCACTGAATCGCAATCTTCAGTTTAGAATGCAATTTGATTAATCAACTGTGTTTGCTAGGGATGGAGAAAAAGTGGGACACCAACCATGCCCCCGAGGACTGGAGTTTCCCACTCCTGCCTGAGACCCACTTCAATTTGCTTACCGCCCCAATAGGTACACAAACGATGCAATCGCCGTCACACTGCCCTATCCCACCTGGACAAGAGGAATATATATGTAAGAATGCTGTTCATTAACTGTAGCTCAGCATTCAACACCATAGTACCTGGGTCTCAACCCTGCCCTGTGCAATGGGGTCCTGGACATCCTAACAGGCCGCTCCCAGGTGATGAAGGTAGGAAACAACATCTCCACTTTGCTGATCCTCAACACTAGGGCCTCACAAGGGTGCATGCTCAGCCCCCTCCTCTACTCCCTGTTCACCCAAGACTGCGTGGCCATGCACGCCTCCAAATCAAACATCACATTTGCAGACGACGCAACAGTAGCAAGCTTGATTACCAACAACGACGAAACAGCCTACAGGGAGGAGGGGAGGGCCCTGGGAGTATGGTGCCAGGAAAATAACCTCACCCAACGTCAACAAAACAAAAGGAGATGATCGTGGACTTCAGGAAACAGCAGAGGGAGCACCCCCCTACCCAAATCGATGGAACCGCAGTGGAGAAGGTGGAAAGCTTCAAGTTCCTCTGCATATACATCACTGACAAACTGAAATGGTCCACCCACACAGACAGTGTGGTGAAGAAGGCGCAACTGCGCCTCTTCAACCTCAGGAGGCTGAGTAAATTTGGCTTTGCACCTAAAACTTTAACAGATGCACAATTGAGAGCATCCTGTCGGTCTGTATCACCGCCTGGTGCGGCAACTGCACCGCCCGCAACTGCAGGGCTTTCCAGAGGGTGGTGTGGTCTGCCCAACGCATCACCGGGGGCAAACTACCTGCCCTCCAGGACACCTACAGAACCCGATGTCAAAGGAAGGCCAAAAAGATAAATCAAGGACAACCACTTGAGACACTGCCTTGTCACCCCGCTATTATCCAGAAGATGAGGTTAGTACAGGTGCATCAAAGCTGGGCCCGAGAGATTGAAAAACAGATTCTATCTCAAGGCCATGAGACTGTTATATAGCCATCACTAGCACATTAGAGGCTGCTGCCCTATACATAGACTTGAAATCACAGGCCACTTTAATAATGTTTACATACTTTGCATTACTCATCTCATATGTATTCTGTCAAATTCTACTGTATCTTAGTCTATGCCACTCTGACATTGCTCATCCAAATATTTATATATTCTTAATTCCATTCCTTTACTTTAGATTGTGTGTATTGCTAGATATTACTTGTTAGATATTATGGCACTGTTGGAGCTAGTAACACAAGCATTTTGCTACACCCGCAATAACATCTGCTAAACACGTGTATGTGACAAATAAAATGTGATTTGATTTATTCAAAGAATTTGTAAACATTTTATAAGTGTGGCAGATGAACTGGTCACTCTTGTGGGCTTACTTTTTAATACGTTTGTTGTAATCACCCAATAGAAGAAAAAAACGTATCTTAATTATTAATCAAATCCCAGGTTGATGCAAGGATAAATTAAATTACCAATGTTAGAATCGGGTGGCCGATAGATGCATCCAATTACCACTTTTTTACCACACAAAAAAATTAGGAGGGAATTTCTATGAAAAGAGATTACATTTTAATCAGATGTACATTACATGACCAAAAGTATGTGGACACCTGCTCATCTAACATCTCATTCCAAAATCATGGGCAATAATATGGAGTAGGTCCCCCCCTTTGCTGCTATAACATCCTCCACTCTTCTGGGAAGGCTTCCAACTAGATGTTCCATTCAGCCACAAGAACATTAGTGAGGTCGGGAATTGATGTTGGGCGATTAAGTCTGGATCGCATTCAGCGTTCCAATTCATCCCAAAGGTGTTTGATGGGGTTGAGGTCAGGGCTCACTGCAGGCCAGTCTAGTTCTTCTACACCGATCTCGACCAACCATTTACGTATGGACCTCACTTTGTGCCCGGGGGCATTGTCATGATGAAACTGTTGCCATGAAGTTGGAAGCGCAGAATCGTCTAGAATGTCATTGTACGCTGTAGTGTTAAGATTTCCCTTCACTGGAACTAAGGGGCCTAGAACGAACCATGAAATAGAGATCATCATTCCTCCACCAAACTTTACAGTTGGCACTATGCATTGGGGCAGGTAGCGTTCTCCTGGCAGCCGCCAAACCCATTCGTCCGTCGGACTGCGAGATGGTGAAGCGTGATTTATCACTCCAGAAAACGCATTTCCACTGGACCAGAGTCCAATGGCGGCGAGCTTTACCACTCCAGCTGATGCTTGCCATCGTGCATGGTGATCTTAGGCTTGTGTGCGGCTACAAGGCCATGGAAACCCATTTCATGGAGCTCCCGACGAACAGTTCTTGTGCTGACATTGCTTTCAGAGGCAGTTTGAAACTCGGTAGTGAGTGTTGCAAAGGACAGAATTTTTCCACGCTGCACGCTTCAGCACTCGGCGGTCCCGTTCTGTGAGCTTGTGTGGCCTACCACCACGCGGCTGAGCCGTGGTGCACCTAGCAGTTCCACTTCACAATAACAGCACTTACAGTTGACCGGGGCAGCTCTAACAGACCAGACAGTTGACGAACCGACTTGTTGGAAAGGTGGTATCCCATGACGGTGCCACGTTAAAAGTCACTGAGCTCTTCAGTAAGGCCATTCTACTGCCAATGTTTGTCTATGGAGATTGCACAGCTGTGTGCTCTATTTTGTATACCTGTAAGCAATGGGTGTGGCTGAAATAGCAGAATCCACTCATTTGAAAAGGTGTCCACATACTTTTGTATATACAGTGTAAGTGCAAGGTCCTCTCTTACAAAGAACTGAAAACGTTTATGAACAAAAATGGACACTCCTCCACTCACTCTTGATATTCTACAGTGGTGAACAGCATTATAAGGAGACATGTCAAAGCATGGTTGTCTCTTCAGTCAACCATGTTTCTGACAGGGCAAAAATGAAAAATTCATGATTGAAAGAAGGCAGATAATGCACAAGGTGGTCATGATTTTTTAGGAAGACGCGAAGGTTCAAATGAAAGGTAGAAAATAAGCTTGTCTTGGAATTAGATAAAAAGCTACAGGTTGTTAAATTGCTAACCATTATAGTAATCACAAGTGATAGACAAATCTCTGTTAAATTTCAGAATTTTTTTATCTGGAGGAAATTAATGATTAACAGCAGCCGTCCAAGCCACCTACTTTTTTTCAATCTTTACTTGAGTAAAGCCAGTGTGGCTATTATGCATGTGGATGACTCAACACGATACACGTCAGCTACTACAGCGAGTGAAATCACAGAAACACTTAACAAAAAGCTGCAGTTAGTTTCAGAATGGGTGGCAAGGAAT
Source organism: Salvelinus fontinalis (assembly GCF_029448725.1). Classification (NCBI taxonomy): domain Eukaryota; kingdom Metazoa; phylum Chordata; class Actinopteri; order Salmoniformes; family Salmonidae; genus Salvelinus; species Salvelinus fontinalis. Next base: position 8,575 of record NW_026600403.1, on the reverse strand, counting down.
AAATTATTCCTAAATATTTAAAAAAACATTGAGCAGAGATCGGCTGATCGTCCTCTAGTGGCAAAATAACAGCCCAAAATGCACAATTCAAGAGGAGAATAATTATTCTATCAAGGATTTATTTTAAACAGAGACAAAAGACATGTGACACAATGTGAAAATTGCAGGAAATGAAGAAATTGATTCAAATTGTGGAAGTGAATGCTGGAATTAAACAATTAACTATGTTAATTAGCAAAAGCTGTGTGCATTAAGAAAATAGGTTCTTGTCTCAAATAGAAGCCTGTTGTGTTTTATGGTATATAAATATGTATAGTGTAATTGTTGTTTATTGAGGAATTTGTATTTATTACGGATCCCCATTAGCTGCTGCCAAGGCAGAAGATACTCTTCCTGGGGTCCAGCAAAATTAAGGCTTTTTATACAATTTTAAAAACATTACAATACATTCACAGATTAGCCCTCAGGCAACTCCCCCACTACCACATATCTACAGTGCTAAATTTGTGTCTGTGTGTGTGTGTGTGTGTCTGTGTGTGTGTCTGTGTGTGTGTTTGTGTGTGTGTCTGTGTGTGTGTCTGTGTGTGTGTCTGTGTGTGTGTCTGTGTGTGTGTCTGTGCTGCTTCACAGTCCCCGCTGTTCCATAATTCGTTTTTTACATATAATTTTACTGCTTGCATCAGTTACTTGATATGGAATAGAGTTCCATGTAGTCATGGCTCTATATAGTACTGTGCGCCTCCCATAGTCTGTTCTGGACTTGGGGACTGTGAAGAGACCTCTTTTTGGGTATGCAGGACTCATCTGCAAAAGAGACCGTGGTCTCAGCATGACTCCATGCTTGAATAACAGTTCAATTAAAATGGTTTCCTCCATCGGGTAACAAAACATTTAGTGAAATGTTTTCCCATTGAGTGAGAAGGAAGTAGCCACGTATTCTATGAGCACATGGCTGAAAGGGAAGTGGTAGGGTCATTTCAGGCCTGCTCTTCTTTAACTCCATTCTTGTTGGACTATCCCAATTGTTTGAGAATGGACTGATTTCACAACGGAAGTACTGGGACTGTGAAGGGAAATGTTCCTTGTGGGAATTCATACATCTAGGTCAATAGGAATGTGGTTTCCATCCGCGCCTAAGGGGCAAAACCAAGCTATGAGACCATGATATGAGGAGCCATTCACAGCCTGTTCTCACACCTGCAGATGGACGGGTCATGGCTACTCTCAATCGACAGAACACATTTTTTTCACAACAATGCCTAAAACAAATGCATCAAAACCTTTAAAATGTAAGCCAAAATAAAGTTGTTTGGGTCAGGAAAATTAACAGATTGATAAATCATTGTTTCTATACAAGTTAGAAGAAATTTACGATGAATTCCAAAAAAAGAAATGTATATGTATATTGTCATAACTTTTTTTTTTATATAAATATTATCCACTTCACTCATGATTTAAATATTAAACAGACAGTTCTCAATGTATAAGAATTTCCATGGGCTTTTGACTGTGTTTAAAGTAATTCCACAATAGAATTCACTATGAATTGCCATGGTAGAGTAGCGTCATCTAGTGTTATAAACTGAAATGACTAAACGTTACCTTGATACATTCACTGTCTGGAAGACAAAATGTAGACTAACGACACTAATGTGAAGAATTTGTACATCATATTCAAGCTTCTCCATGGAATCCATTATTGAGTACTACCATCAAAATTATTTCAGCATTTCATTGGAGCATTTCAAAGCAAGGTGATCAGCACATTTTTGCTGCAAGTTTTGTGTTGATGGACTGAATGATTTTATAGACGAGGCCTGGGTCTATTGGAGATCAAATGAGAAGAATGTCTACTTACCAACAGCTCTGAAGAGACATGCTCCATCCTCTTTCATTTTTTTTATGACGAATCCTTTCTTTCCCCAAGTGCTTTCTCAAACCAGTGCTCCTGCTAAGAGAAACAGAAAACCTGTCATTTAATGCAGTGGGTTATATAGGCAGGCCTAGCCTATAGGAGGTAATGTTACATTACTGTCTCAAGTGAGCCACGACCTTCCAAGAGCAAAATTAGGCTACTTAAATTTTGTTCGTTTTAACTACACATTTGTTTACAAAGTCTCCAATTAAATTTTCCGTGCCCATTAAAGCGCTCCCGAGTGGCGAAGCATTCTAAGGCACTGCATCTCAGCGCAAAGAGGCGTCACTACAGTCCATAGTTTGAATCCAGGCTGTATCACATCCGGCTGTGATTGGGAGTCCCATAGGGCGGCACACAATTGGCCCAGCGTCATCTGGGTTTGGCCGGGGTAGGCCGTCATTGTAAATAAGAATGTTCTTAACTGACTTGCCTAGTTAAATAAAGGTTAAATAAAATTTTAATATTTTTTTTTTTATTAAAATAAAAAGCGGACCTGAGTGCCAGCAAAGTGTGAGGTTGTAGCGAACATCCTCCAAGCCATCTACGCCCTCTCGAGAAGTAACACACTAAACCAGGGATCATCAACTAGATTCAGCCGGGGGTATTCTGTTCTTGAACAGATGGTCAGGGGGCCAGAACATATTTACAAATAATTATTTCACTGCAAATTGACCGCAAGAAACCCAAAAAGATATACTGCTGTATTCGACTAAAACATAATGATTTCAAACCTTGCATACATTTGCATACGATCACATACAGTGCATTCGGAAAGTATTCAGACACCTTGACTTTTTCCACATTTTGTTATGTTATAAGGCCATTCTAAAATGGATTATATAAAAATTGTCCACATCAATCTACACACAATACCCCATAATGACAAAGCGAAGAAAAATAAATTGCTGCCAAAGGTGCTTCAACAAAGTACTGGGTTAAGGGTCCGAATACTTATGTACAGTTGAAGTCGGAAGTTTACATACACTTAAGTTGGAATCATTAAAACAAATGTTTCAACCACTCCACAAAATTCTTGTTAACAAACTATAGTTTTGGCAAGTCGGTTAGGACATCTACTTTGTGCATGACACAAGTCATTTTTCCAACAATTGTTTACAGACAGATTATTTCACTTATAATTCACTGTATCACAATTCCAGTGGGTCAGAAGTTTACATACACTAAGTTGACTGTGCCTTTAAACAGCTTGGAAAATGACAGAAAACGATGTCATGGCTTTAGAAGCGTCTGATAGGCTAATTGAAATCATTTGAGTCAATTGGAGGTGTACCTGTGGATGTTTTTCAAGGACTAACTTCAAACTCAATGCCTCTTTGCTTGACATCATGGGAAAATCAAAAGAAATCACCCAAGACCTCAGAAAAAAACCTCCACAAGTCTGGTTCATCCTTGGGAGCCATTTTCAAACGCCTGAAGGTACCACGTTCATCTGTACAAACAATAGTACGCAAGTATAAACACCATGGGACCACGCAGCCGTCATACCCTCAAGAAGGAGACGCATTCTGTCTCCTAGAGATGAACGTACTGTGGTGCGAAAAGTGCAAATCAATCCCATAACAACAGCAAAGGTCCTTGAGAAGATGCTGGAGAAAACAGGTGCAAAAGTATCCATATCCACAGTAAATCTAGTCCTATATCGAAATAAGCTGAAAGGCTGCTAAGCAAGGAAGAAGCCACTGCTACAAAACCGCCATAAAAAAGGCAGACTACGGCTTGCAACTGCTCATGGGAACGAAGATCGTACTTTTGGAGAAATGTCCTCTGATCTGGTGAAACAAAAATAGAACTGTTTGGCCATAATGACTGACCATTGTTATGTTTGGAGGAAAAAGGGGGAGGCTTGCAAGCTGAAGAACACCATCCCAACTGTGAAGCACAGGGGTGGCAGCATCATGTTGTGGGGGTGCTTTTCTGCAGGAAGGACTGGTGCACTTCACAAAATAGATGGCTTCATGAGAAAGAAAAATGATGTGGATATATTGAAGCAACATCTCAAGACATCAGGAAATTAAAGCTTGGTCGCAAATGTGTCTTCCAAATGAACAATGACCTCAGCATACTTCCAAAGTTGTGGCAAAATGGCTTAAGGACAGCAAAGTCAAGGTATTGGAGTGGCCATCTCAAAGCCCTGACCTTAATCCTATAGAACATTTGGGGGCAAAACTGAAAAAGCGTGTGCGAGCAGGGAGGCCTAACAAACCTGACTCAGTTACACCAGCTCTGTCAGGAGGAATGGGCCAAAATTCACACAACTTATTGTGGGAAGCTTGTGGAAGGCTACCCGAAACGTTTGACCCAAGTTAAACAATTTAAAGGCAATGCTACCAAATACTATTTGAGTGTATTGTAAACTTCTGACCCACTGGGAATGTGATTAAATAAATAAAAGCTGAAATAAATCATTCTCTCTACTATTATACTGACATTTCACATTCATAAAATAAAGTGGTGATTTTTAAAATAAAGTGGTAACTGACCTAAAACAGGGAATATTTACTAGGATTAAATGTCAGGAATGTCAGTTTAAATGTATTTGGCTAAGGTGTATGTAAACTTCCGACTTGCAACTGTGTGTGTGTGTGTGTGTGTGTGTGTGTGTGTGTGTGTGTGTGTGTGTGTGTGTGTGTGTGTGTGTGTGTGTGTGTGTGTGTGTGTGTGTGTGTGTGTGTGTGTGTGTATTTAAAAAAATATTTAAATAAATTTAAACAATTTAAAAATACCAATAATTTATTTATATATATATATATTTATATATATATAGTACTGTGCGCCTCCCATAGTCTGTTCTGGACTTGGGGACTGTGAAGAGACCTCTTTTTGGGTATGCAGGACTCATCTGCAAAAGAGACCGTGGTCTCAGCATGACTCCATGCTTGAATAACAGTTCAATTAAAATGGTTTCCTCCATCGGGTAACAAAACATTTAGTGAAATGTTTTCCCATTGAGTGAGAAGGAAGTAGCCAGGAAGTATATATATATATATTTTTTTTACAAATCGGCCGATTAATCATTATCGGCTTTTATTTGGTTCTCCAATAATCGGTATCGGTGTTGAAAAATCATAATCGGTCAACCTCTAAACTGAACCATGCCACAACTGCGTCACGGCACATGCACAAAAGTTATCCACCAATCACAATCTTGGGCAGCCTTTCCCAAGTTGTAACCATGCCCATGAAGTGTAGTGGCAAGCACTCTACCAAAATGGACAATGAGGAAGCAAGCTCAGCAAGCCCAGGATGAAATCATCCCCAAAAAGGGCATCAATGTTTGTTCTATAATAAGGCAGTGGTTCGGGTTTGTGAGGTCAGATGCTCAGCAAACTTATGTCCTGTGCAAAGTGTGTCGAAAAACAATTGCTATGAAACGTAGCAGCACAACTAGCCTCTCCCAGCACTTGAGACAAACACGAAATGGAAGGAATGTATGGAAATACGTGATGCTGATGTTGATGTTTCCAATCATCCCACTCCCAAAAAGTCCTGTAAATAACCATAGCCACATAATTTTCAAACGTCATCCCATATGACAAGAACATTTTGAGGTAGGAGATAAAAGATGTGGTGACCTATCACACCTAGCAAAATATATTGTCCCCATCTATACAGTGGAAAAGTCCAGCTTCAAAAAGCTGCTAAACACAATTGACCCCAAATATCAGCTACCAAGCTGCAGGTATTTTGCAGAACAAGCATTGCCACGGTTATCAATCAATCAATCAATCAATTTTATTTTATATAGCCCTTCGTACATCAGATAATATCTCGAAGTGCTGTACAGAAACCCAGCCTAAAACCCCAAACAGCTAGAATGCAGGTGTAGAAGCACGGTGGCTAGGAAAAACTCCCTAGAAAGGCCAAAACCTAGGAAGAAACCTAGAGAGGAACCAGGCTATGAGGGGTGGCCAGTCCTCTTCTGGCTGTGCCGGGTGGAGATTATAACAGAACTATGCCAAGATGTTCAAAAATGTTCATGACAAGCATGGTCAAATAATAATCATGAATAATTTTCAGTTGGCTTTTCATAGCTGATCATTAAGAGTTGAAAAACAACAGGTCTGGGACAGGTGGGTGTTCCATAACCGCAGGCAGAACAGCTGAAACTGGAATAGCAGCAAGGCCAGGCGGACTGGGGACAGCAAGGAGTCAACACGGGCGGCAGTCCCGACGCATGGTCCTAGGGCCCAGGTCCTCCGAGAGAAAGAAAGAGAGAAGGAGAAAATTAGAGAGAGCCAAGATTTTCAAAATGTTCATAAATGACAAGCATGGTCAAATAATAATCAGGAATAAATCTCAGTTGGCTTTTCATAGCCGATCATTAAGAGTTGAAAACAGCAGGTCTGGGACAGGTAGGGGTTCCATAACCGCAGGCAGAAGAGTTGAAACTGGAATAGCAGCAAGGCCAGGCGGACTGGGGGCAGCAAGGAGTCACCACGGCCGGTAGTCCCGACGTATGGTCCTAGGGCTCAGGTCCTCCGAGAGAAAGAGAGAAGGAGAAAATTAGATAGAGCCAAGATTTTCAAAATGTTCATAAATGACAAGCATGGTCAAATAATAATCAGGAATAAATCTCAGTTGGCTTTTCATAGCCGATCATTAAGAGTTGAAAACAGCAGGTCTGGGACAGGTAGGGGTTTCGTAACCGCAGGCAGAAACAGTTGAAACTGGAATAGCAGCAAGGCCGGGCGGACTGGGGACAGCAAGGTGTCAGCATGCCCGGTAGTCCTGACGTATGGTCCTAGGGCTCAGGTTCTCAGAGAGAAAGAGAGAACGAGAGAATTAGAGAGAGCATACTTAAATTCACACAGGACACTGGATAAGACAGGAGAAGTATCCAGGTGTAACCAACTGACCCTAGCCCCCCGACACATAAACTACTGCAGCATAAATACTGGAGGCTGAGACAGGAGCGGTCAGGAGACACTGTGGCCCCATCCGAAGAAACCCCCGGACAGGGCCAAACAGGAAGGATATAACCCCACCCACTCTGCCAAAGCACAGCCCCCACACCACTAGAGGGATATCCTCAACCACCAACTTACAATCCTGAGACAAGGCCGAGTATAGCCCACAAAGGTCTCCACCACAGCACAACCAAGGGGGGGCGCCAACCCAGACAGGAAGTTCACGTCAGTAACTCAACCCACTCAAGTGACGCACCCCTCCTAGGGACGGCATGAAAGAGCACCAGCAAGCCAGTGACTCAGCCCCAGTAACAGGGTTAGAGGCAGAGAATCCCAGTGGAGAGAGGGGAACCGGCCCTGGAGAGACAGCAAGGGCGGTTCGTTGCTCCAGAGCCTTTCCGTTCACCTTCACACTCCTGGGCCAGACTACACTCAATCATATGACCTACTGAAGAGATAAGTCTTCAGTAAAGACTTAAAGGTTGAGACTGAGTCTGCGTCTCTCACATGGGTAGGCAGACTGTTCCATAAAAATGGAGATCTATAGGAGAAAGCCCTGCCTCCAGCTGTTTGCTTAGAAATTTTTGGGACAATTAGGAGGCCTGCGTCTTGTGACCGTAGCGTACGTATAGGTATGTACGGCAGGACCAACTCGGAAAGATAGGTAGGAGCAAGCCCATGTAACGCTTTAAAGGTTAACAGTAAAACCTTGAAATCAGCCCTTGCCTTAACGGGAAGCCAGTGTAGGGAAGCTAGCACTGGAGTAATATGATCAAATTTCTTGGTTCTAGTCAGGATTCTAGCAGCCGTATTTAGCACTAACTGAAGTTTATTTAGTGCTTTATCCGGGTAGCCGGAAAGTAGAGCATTGCAGTAGTCTAACCTAGAAGTAACAAATGCATGGATTAATTTTTCTGCATCATTTTTGGACAGAAAATTTCTGATTTTTGCAATGTTACGTAGATGGAAAAAAGCTGTCCTTGAAACAGTCTTGATATGTTCGTCAAAAGAGAGATCAGGGTCAAGAGTAACACCGAGGTCCTTCACAGTTTTATTTGAGACGACTTTACAACCATCAAGATGAATTGTCAGATTTAACAGAAGATCTCTTTGTTTCTTGGGACCTAGAACAAGCATCTCTGTTTTATCCGAGTTTAAAAGTAGAACGTTTTCAGCCATCCACTTCCTTATGTCTGAAACACAGGCTTCTAGCGAGGGCAATTTTGGGGCTTCACCATGTTTCATTGAAATGTACAGCTGTGTGTCATCCGCATAGCAGTGAAAGTTAACATTATGTTTTCGAATAACATCCCCAAGAGGTAAAATATATAGTAAAAACAATAGTGGTCCTAAAACGGAACCTTGAGGAACACCGAAATGTACAGTTGATTTGTCAGAGGACAGACCATTCACAGAGACAAACTGATATCTTTCCGACAGGTAAGATCTAAACCAGGCCAGAACTTGTCCGTGTAGACCAATTTGGGTTTCCAGTCTCTCCAAAAGAATGTGGTGATCGATGGTGTCAAAGGCAGCACTAAGGTCTAGTAGCACGAGGACAGATGCAGAGCCTCGGTCTGACGCCATTAAAAGGTCATTTACCACCTTCACAAGTGCAGTCTCAGTGCTATGATGGGGTCTAAAACCAGACTGAAGCGTTTCGTATACATTGTTTGTCTTCAGAAAGGCAGTGAGTTGCTGCGCAACAGCTTTTTCTAAAATTTTTGAG